>NC_092087.1:16019758-16262258 GCF_045679555.1 Salvelinus alpinus | reverse complement strand
AGAAGAATCGATGCTGTAATCGCTGTCAAAGATGCTTCAACTAAGTACTGAGTAAAGGGTCTGATTACTTATGTAAATGTAATATTTAATTAAAAACTATATATACATTTGCAAACATTTCTAAAAACCTGTTTTTGCTTTGTCATTATGGGGTATTGTGTGTAGATTGATGAGGGCAAAAAATAAAATGTAATCAATTTTAGAATAAGGCTGTAAGGTAACAAAATGTGGAACAAGTCAAGGGGTCTGAATACTCTCTGAAGGCACTGTGCATCTAGAACTGGTTTTGTGTGACTTCAGGTCAAGACCTCCCAAGTTTCTCAGAGATCTGGCATTGTGAGTGCTACTGGAAGTCCCTATACATGGCCAGCTTCCCCTACCACTACCTGCTTGAGAAACCATGTCTGTTCCACAAGAACATGGAGATAAGGCTCAAGGGGGAGTTTTACAGGAGAGTCAGGACTGAACTTCACGAGCAACATGTGACCTCAGTTGGCCAGTAGCTTTTTTCTAATAAGGAGATGGAGAAACTGGAAGCCATTCTGGGGGTGTTGGAGTTAGCTGCAGAGATGGGCTTCCTGTAAATCTCTTATGTAGAGGTATAGTAGGATAAAATAGAATAAGAAAGGATTGGTAGGTATAGTAAGATAAAATAGAATAAGATAGGATTGGTAGGTATAGTAAGATAAGATAGGATTGGTAGGTATGGTATGGTATGATAAGATTGGTAGGTATAGTAAGATAAGATAGGATTGGTAGGTATAGTAAGATATGATTGGTAGGTATAGTAAGATAAGATAGGATTGGCTTGGTAGGTATAGTAAGATAAGATAGGATTGGCTTGGTAGGTATAGTAAGATAAGATAGGATTGGCTTGGTAGGTATAGTAAGATAAGATAGGATTGGTAGGTATGGTAAGATAAGATAGGATTGGTAGGTATGGTAAGATAAGATAGGATTGGTAGGTATGGTAAGATAAGATAGGATTGGTAGGTATGGTAAGATAAGATTGGTAGGTATAGTAAGATAAGATAGGATTGGTAGGTACAGTAAGATAAGGTAGAATAAGATAGGATTGGTAGGTATAGTAAGATAAGATAGAATTGGTAGGTATAGTAAGATCAGATAGGATTGGTAGGTATAGTAAAATAAAATAGATTAAGATAGGATTGGTAGGTATAGTAAGATAAAACAGTCTCCTATTAGCGGAAATTGGCGTTCTTTTCAAACTGTGTGACTGCATGTAATGGCTTCTTGGATCGGGCATGGGGTTATGGATGATAGTGACTAACCTTGACTTCATGCGGTTATGGATGAGTGACTAACCTTGACTTCATGGGGTTATGGATGATAGTGACTAACCTTGGCTTCTAGAGGTCGTGGATGATAGTGACTAACCTTGACTTCAGTGCCCAGGACATTGTTACTCAAGAGCTCTAGTGGATGTGTAGAAGCAAAGCTGTACCTCTTCTCTAATCATCTGACTGCAGAAACAGAGGAGCCTAACATACATGCCCAAGTGTGTGTGTGTGTGTGTGTGTGTGTGTGTGTGTGTGTGTGTGTGTGTGTGTGTGTGTGTGTGTGTGTGTGTGTGTGTGTGTGTGTGTGTGTGTGTGTGTGTGTGTGTGTGTGTGTGTGTCTTACCTCTCTGGAGGCCTCTGTGTAGTTGATCTTGAGGTTGCCCATGGCCTTGATAATAGCCATGATGGACTGGATGGTGTTGCTGTAGACCACAGCTCTGTACTGCTTACACTCGTCTTCTGAGTAGCCATCCTCATGGATGATCCTGATGAAGGAGAACAAACCTGAGCATTCTACTGATGTCACTCAAGTGAGGAATAGAAGGGGGCACAAATGTTACTAAGAGAAAAGGAGGACAGGTGGAGAACGGGTGTTTAAAAAGGTGCTTGGGCAGCATCAGGGGAGAACAACGGCCCCTTCACATTGGTGCTCCCGAGTGGCGCACCAGGCTAAGGCACTGCATCTCAGTGCAAGAGGCGTCACTACAGTCCCTTGTTCAAATCCAGGCTGTATCACATCCGGCTGTGATTGGGAGTCACATAGAGCGGCGCACAACTGGCCCAGTTTCGTCAGGGTGTGGTCGGGGTAGGCTGTCATTGTAAATAAGAATTTGTTCTTAACTGACATGCTTAGTTAAATAAAGGTTCAACGTAAAAATAATAATAATAATTGAAGCCACAGAGGTTCAAGACTGGCCGCGGTACTGCAGGCATTGTTAGCAGAAAACGGGATCCCCCATTATAGTGAATGGAAAAATGTCAATCTTTGTGGTCAATCTTCTTGTAAATTAAAAAAATGTTGCAAAGATAATCATGGGACCAATATGTGCTCCTAATACACCAAATGTATGTACTTTAACCGATTATTTTAAAGTCGCACCCAGAAGAAGTTATAAGGATAATTGAGTTGCTAATGGTAGCCTGCAGTACCCAGGTCGGCATAAAATGTGACTTATACGAGGGGGCAGCACTGAGCTAGCCTCTAACGTCACTTCCTGGAGTAGCTCAAACTGAGCATGTTATGTCCCCATGAGACACCATCTTAACCCACTTCATTTAGCTTCAACGCTCTAATGAGTCTTCACATAGTTATACATGGTGTCACGTGATCCATGACTTTGTCCATTCATATATACAGTCATTGGGCAGTATGGTTGACAGGTTATGTATTTCATACAGTGGTAAATGTGCTCAATATGTCAGGACTTCTAGCTGCTAAGAGTTTGGGTATTCAATCAATGACCGTAACGGTTGGTAGAACGGCTAGTTACGCTAAGATGATAATAATACATGTATTTGTCACATACACCAGATAGGTGCAGTGATATGTGTTGTTTTACAAGGTCAGCCTCAGTAGTACAGCACCCCTGGAGCAAATAAGGGTTAATTGCCTTGCTCAAAGGCACATCAACAGATTTTTTACCTTGTCAGCTCTGGTAATCGAACCAGCAACCTTTCAGTAACTAGCCCAACGTTCTAACCGCTAGGCTTCCAGCTGATATAGACAGTCAGTGCAGTCCTGTGCAAACCTCCTCTGCATGTTGGTGATGTGTCTGACCATGCCTCAGCTTGTCATTCACAGGGGGACGCCCTGCATGTTAAGTGTGTGTGTATGTGTGTGTGTTTCAGTGTGATGATAGCATCCAGACTTCATCAGAATGCTGGATGCAGTGCAGAAAGAGCACAGTAGCACCAAGACGAAGACATGAATAAGCCAATATCATCTCATGAATAAACAGGCCTGTAAGCTTGACTGACACTAGCAGCTAGGAAAAGTACTGGGATTTAACCCAGTTAGCTACACAATAAATATTATAATTCTATCTACAGGTGTTATTGGAAAAAAAGGCAACCATTCTTCCTGCTCTCCTTTTATGTTGACATGATCTCTGTGGTAAGAGACAGAGCTGGTGCTTCAGAGCAGAGCAGGCTGTGCTGTGTTATGGGTATGGTCTCTCCCCCAAGCATTGGTTGTTCTGTATGGCTGTATTAACAACCTGGGTTTAGAGCTACATTCTGTACTCATGAAAAACTGATTCGTCGCCTGGCTAGCCCAGAGGACTGTGAATGATTAAGCCATTAAGGAGTGTGTGTGTGTGTGTGAGAATGAGGCATAGACATACAGACATGTTTTGTCTACGTCATTGGTGAGTGTGTAATTGAGTGTCATGGTTTGATCCCAGTCATTACAGTAACCACAGAAAAAGTCCTGTGCACTGAGACTAATGCTTTCAGTAGCCAAAGACAATTATGGGTAGGAAGACACGAGGAAACCAGCCCAACTACCACAGACAGAAAGACATGAAGATTTGCCCTCCATATGTCTTCCTAAAAAGCAAATGAATATGCCTATGCTCAACATGCCTGATTGACTGTTTGCCAGCTCTGGATGAGCAGTGTACAGTAGCATTGTAGATCAATCCAACAAGGACTGGGACTAGTACAAGGACTGAGACTAGGACTGAATAAACCACTAGAGGATAGAGGGCATCATCTATTAAAGAGGTCATGACATGTCCTCATCTGTTACAGCTCTCTGTAACTCACTTCATCTGCTTGACGATGGTGCTTTTCCCAGACTCCCCGGCACCTGTAGAAGGAACAGGAAACACAGTGAGTTATAAGTGAAAAAATCTGCCTGTAAACAATTGTTGGAAAAATGACTTGTGTCATGCACAAAGTAGATGTCCTAACCGACTTGCCAAAACTATAGTTTGTTAACAAGACATTTGTGGAGTGGTTGAAAAACAAGTTTTAATGACTCCAACCTAAGTGTATGTAAACTTCCAACTTCAACTGTATGTTGAAAACGTTTTTGGGAGATGCGATGGATCATTGGGGATCATCCCTTTCTTTTGTTGTTCAGTGAAATCATCGCATGTGAAGAGTCAACTCATTTAATTAAAGTTCAATTCATAACTAAATAGTTTTTTTTAAATTTCTATGTCTACTTATGATAAGGTAAAAGGTTTATGTTTCTGTCTCCATATATGGTAAATATATCCCATGCAAAAAAACATAGACATTTAAACGGTATTAATATCAATTTGCATATATTCCCGTTAATTCCCATGGAAAGTTTCCACCTCTGAAAATTCACCAAAATGTTCAACCCAAGTTGTGTCCCTGTACTGACAGCCCTGTGCCACCGTGTCGTGTCCCTGTACTGACAGCCCTGTGCCACCGTGTCGTGTCCCTGTACTGACAGCCCTGTGCCACCGGTCGTGTCCCTGTACTGATAGCCCTGTGCCACCGTGTCGTGTCCCTGTACTGACAGCCCTGTGCCACCGTGTCGTGTCCCTGTACTGACAGCCCTGTGCCACTGTGTCGTGTCCCTGTTCTGCCAGCGCTGTGCCACCATGTCGTGTCCCTGTGCCACCGTTTCGTGTTGTGTCCCCGTGCTCCACCTGACCTGGCCCAGTCACAGTACATCAAGCCCTACCCTGACAAACAGCCCAGAGGGACCAGCAGCACTCTACCAGCCCTGGCCCTGGCCCTGGCCCTGACACACACACACACACACACACACACACACACACACACACACACACACACACACACACACACACACACACACACACACACACACACACACACACACACACACACACACACACACACACACACACACACACACACACACACACACACACACACACACCTTCCTGAGAGGGAGGTAGAGACAGAGTTAGAGAATTAGAGAGAGAGATTTCCTCAAAGTTATAAAAAGCTAATTCCACCTCTATCAGTGCCAACATGACAAGCCATTCCGTTCGTGTGTGCTGACAGACGCAGAGGGAGGGCAGGATCTAATGCAAGCTGAATTGTGGGTTCAGACTCAGCTGGTTTAGAGCTGGTGACCTCTTTCACCATCCTCAAATACTAATTAAAGACAATGGATTGAGGCACGAACTGAATGACTGACTAAATCACCAGAAAACAAATATGTTACTGACTTTGGGACAGGTGATGGGAGATAACTGATTGAAGTGAGCACATCCCTGAGGCCAAGTCCATTTAGGACTGCCTTGGTATCTAACTCCATCTGTTGATTTGATGAGTGGCCTCAAAATAGATTACCGAGAAGCAGGAGAGAGAAGAGCAATAAATCCAGACAACCTACTGTTCCTCTTTAATTTGAATAAGCTCTCAATCCTAAAGATGCACTCAAACCGCTTGGCTTTCACTACCGTACCGTACCGAGGCTTCTCTCAGGCTGGAGAGTCTTGGCCCTAATCCTGCTGAGTGGTTTGGTGGTAATGTAGCGTACTGAATGAGTCTGTATGGGTATTTGGGCAGGGAGTGTAGGGGTGACCATGGAGAATGATGTATTGATCTGAAGGGACAGACCGTGGTGACAGAGTAGGCCAAACACAGCGATGCTAGAAAACTCTACTGTTCTCAGATAAAAACACACAGAGAGCAGCAATGAAATGGAAGCTCTGGGAGTCTGTTTGAATAACGATAAAAACAGTCCTAAAATTGTGGATTTTTTTACTTCATGACAGGAATTTCTAGTGAGCCACAGGGCCAAATCTCTGGCTTTACAGTGGAAGTCTGGCTGCTGGGTTCATACTCCATTGAGCCAAAATAATAGTACGATCTGGTGAATAACTTACTACTTCCTTTCCCTTTATAAATGATAAGGCATGTTGTTCCATTACCTAAATGTGGTAACTTGAAGTTTTACTTAATTGTCTCAGGAACACCCCTATGTAGTGCAAAATGTATTATGTAAAAATCAGCTAACAGAAAATTGATGTTTCTACGGTAACACTAACACAGTACTACTCGTGATACTACTCAATATCTCATAGTTGCGCAAGTCAAAGCTGATGCATTCTGACACAAAGGCATATAGTTGGATTCAGCAGTGACATTACACAAAATTCTATCTCACAATTTCACTCTGGCTTCATCAAGTTAGAGAGGCGGTGTGGAGAATGAGAGATACGGAGAGAGACGGTGTGGAGAATGAGAGATACGGAGAGAGGCGGTGTGGAGAATGAGAGATACGGAGAGAGACGGTGAGGAGAATGAGAGATACGGAGAGAGGCGGTGTGGAGAATGAGAGATACGGAGAGAGACGGTGAGGAGAATGAGAGATACGGAGAGAGGCGGTGTGGAGAATGAGAGATACGGAGAGAGACGGTGAGGAGAATGAGAGATACGGAGAGAGGCGGTGTGGAGAATGAGAGATACGGAGAGAGGCGGTGTGGAGAATGAGAGATACGGAGAGAGACGGTGAGGAGAATGAGAGATACGGAGAGAGGCGGTGTGGAGAATGAGAGATACGGAGAGAGACGGTGAGGAGAATGAGAGATACGGAGAGAGATGGTGAGGAGAATGAGAGATACGGAGAGAGACGGTGAGGAGAATGAGAGATACGGAAAGAGGCGGTGTGGAGAATGAGAGATACGGAGAGAGGTTGTTGCTATGACCTGACAGAAAAACACACTAACACATGACACCAGGAAACATACTAGTAAATGTAGAAAATGTTACACACACAAACACACTGGCTACACACATTAGCTTCACAATTCCACTAGAAGCTCCTCTCATCTAAAAAGCGCATCATACTTGTGCTGATATATTCTAGTCTACACACCTCATATCATACCCTGTCTAGGCTTTATCAACACTAGACTATGTTTTCATCTCTCCTTCCTCTCTCTATCTGTGCAGGAATAAAGACTACTTTAGAGACTGAGTAGTCTGTCTACCGTCATCCTGTTGCTTCTGGTTGGCTTCGCTGTGACAAATGCAAAGTAGAAAGATAAATAAGACAAAACTGGAGGTGACCTGAGTACAAAATATACTTAGTAGGGAAAAATGGGGGCGACGACATCTGAGACGAGAATCTCTGTACACATTCCGCGAAGGTCACCTTCTTGCCTAGAATTCAGCCTGTTAATATTTCACTGGGTAAACTATAGAAACATGGTTTTCTTTACTCTGAGGGTAAATGAGCTGGAACACAGAGCAGAGGTGGGGGACAAATTGGCCTTGCGCTACGCATACAGTATAATGATTACATTATGTTCTGCTTATCTCTGTGGACGGCAGGAAGTGAATGCCGTTCACAGAGATAAGCAGAACATAATGTAATCATTATACTGTATGCTCATTCACTTCCTGCCGTTCACAGAGATAAGCAGAACATAATGTAATCATTATACTGTATGCTCATTCACTTCCTGCCGTTCACAGAGATAGGCAGAACATAATGTAATCATTATACTGTATGCTCATTCACTTCCTGCCGTTCACAGAGATAAGCAGAACATAATGTAATCATTATACTGTATGCTCATTCACTTCCTGCCGTCCACAGAGATAAGCAGAACATAATGTAATCATTATACTGTATGCGTAGCGCAAGGCCAATTTGTCCCCCACCTCTGCTCTGTGAGATACGGAGAGAGACGGTGTGGAGAATGAGAGATACGGAGAGAGGCGGTGTGGAGAATGAGAGATACGGAGAGAGACGGTGAGGAGAATGAGAGATACGGAGAGAGGCGGTGTGGAGAATGAGAGATACGGAGAGAGACGGTGAGGAGAATGAGAGATACGGAGAGAGGCGGTGTGGAGAATGAGAGATACGGAGAGAGACGGTGAGGAGAATGAGAGATACGGAGAGAGGCGGTGTGGAGAATGAGAGATACGGAGAGAGATGGTGAGGAGAATGAGAGATACGGAGAGAGACGGTGAGGAGAATGAGAGATACGGAAAGAGGCGGTGTGGAGAATGAGAGATACGGAGAGAGGTTGTTGCTATGACCTGACAGAAAAACACACTAACACATGACACCAGGAAACATACTAGTAAATGTAGAAAATGTTACACACACAAACACACTGGCTACACACATTAGCTTCACAATTCCACTAGAAGCTCCTCTCATCTAAAAAGCGCATCATACTTGTGCTGATATATTCTAGTCTACACACCTCATATCATACCCTGTCTAGGCTTTATCAACCCTAGACTATGTTTTCATCTCTCCTTCCTCTCTCTATCTGTGCAGGAATAAAGACTACTTTAGAGACTGAGTAGTCTGTCTACCGTCATCCTGTTGCTTCTGGTTGGCTTCGCTGTGACAAATGCAAAGTAGAAAGATAAATAAGACAAAACTGGAGGTGACCTGAGTACAAAATATACTTAGTAGGGAAAAATGGGGGCGACGACATCTGAGACGAGAATCTCTGTACACATTCCGCGAAGGTCACCTTCTTGCCTAGAATTCAGCCTGTTAATATTTCACTGGGTAAACTATAGAAACATGGTTTTCTTTACTCTGAGGGTAAATGAGCTGGAACACAGAGCAGAGGTGGGGGACAAATTGGCCTTGCGCTACGCATACAGTATAATGATTACATTATGTTCTGCTTATCTCTGTGGACGGCAGGAAGTGAATGCCGTTCACAGAGATAAGCAGAACATAATGTAATCATTATACTGTATGCTCATTCACTTCCTGCCGTTCACAGAGATAAGCAGAACATAATGTAATCATTATACTGTATGCTCATTCACTTCCTGCCGTTCACAGAGATAGGCAGAACATAATGTAATCATTATACTGTATGCTCATTCACTTCCTGCCGTTCACAGAGATAAGCAGAACATAATGTAATCATTATACTGTATGCTCATTCACTTCCTGCCGTTCACAGAGATAAGCAGAACATAATGTAATCATTATACTGTATGCTCATTCACTTCCTGCCGTCCACAGAGATAAGCAGAACATAATGTAATCATTATACTGTATGCGTAGCGCAAGGCCAATTTGTCCCCCACCTCTGCTCTGTGAGATACGGAGAGAGACGGTGTGGAGAATGAGAGATACGGAGAGAGGCGGTGTGGAGAATGAGAGATACGGAGAGAGACGGTGAGGAGAATGAGAGATACGGAGAGAGGCGGTGTGGAGAATGAGAGATACGGAGAGAGACGGTGAGGAGAATGAGAGATACGGAGAGAGGCGGTGTGGAGAATGAGAGATACGGAGAGAGACGGTGAGGAGAATGAGAGATACGGAGAGAGGCGGTGTGGAGAATGAGAGATACGGAGAGAGATGGTGAGGAGAATGAGAGATACGGAGAGAGACGGTGAGGAGAATGAGAGATACGGAAAGAGGCGGTGTGGAGAATGAGAGATACGGAGAGAGGTTGTTGCTATGACCTGACAGAAAAACACACTAACACATGACACCAGGAAACATACTAGTAAATGTAGAAAATGTTACACACACAAACACACTGGCTACACACATTAGCTTCACAATTCCACTAGAAGCTCCTCTCATCTAAAAAGCGCATCATACTTGTGCTGATATATTCTAGTCTACACACCTCATATCATACCCTGTCTAGGCTTTATCAACACTAGACTATGTTTTCATCTCTCCTTCCTCTCTCTATCTGTGCAGGAATAAAGACTACTTTAGAGACTGAGTAGTCTGTCTACCGTCATCCTGTTGCTTCTGGTTGGCTTCGCTGTGACAAATGCAAAGTAGAAAGATAAATAAGACAAAACTGGAGGTGACCTGAGTACAAAATATACTTAGTAGGGAAAAATGGGGGCGACGACATCTGAGACGAGAATCTCTGTACACATTCCGCGAAGGTCACCTTCTTGCCTAGAATTCAGCCTGTTAATATTTCACTGGGTAAACTATAGAAACATGGTTTTCTTTACTCTGAGGGTAAATGAGCTGGAACACAGAGCAGAGGTGGGGGACAAATTGGCCTTGCGCTACGCATACAGTATAATGATTACATTATGTTCTGCTTATCTCTGTGGACGGCAGGAAGTGAATGAGCATACAGTATAATGATTACATTATGTTCTGCTTATCTCTGTGAACGGCAGGAAGTGAATGAGCATACAGTATAATGATTACATTATGTTCTGCTTATCTCTGTGAACGGCAGGAAGTGAATGAGCATACAGTATAATGATTACATTATGTTCTGCCTATCTCTGTGAACGGCAGGAAGTGAATGAGCATACAGTATAATGATTACATTATGTTCTGCTTATCTCTGTGAACGGCAGGAAGTGAATGAGCATACAGTATAATGATTACATTATGTTCTGCTTATCTCTGTGAACGGCAGGAAGTGAATGAGGGCACACATACAGGATTCCGTTTGCTCAGCCCCATGATTGCTCTAAAACATGACCAACATAAATGCTTCACTCTACCTGGCAATAGTGCAGAGTGATTCGTGCTTTTTGAGGTTGGTTTGGTTTCGGTTCCATAATTTAAAAAAAACATTAAATGCACTATGCATTATGTGGGTTCAATGCTGTAACAACACAGAATAAAACAATGAATGATGGTAGTGACTGCCCATTACTGCTTATTAACCGTCATTTATTCATATTACTTTAATAAAATATTTTAGTTGTGCATATTACATTTGTTTTATTTGATGACTTTACTATTTCATTCCAAGTCATCATCTCATCTCTATAGAGCTGCTGCCTGTGCTGTCTGACAAAATCACTATTTTAGTAGCATACTTTTATGACTGCTGAATCCCAACTATCAATCACTTAGATCATGTATTTTCAGGTAGAGATACATCGCTAAGCAACAGATGCCCTCTATATGACCTCACAATCTCCCATTCTTGTCTATTCCTTAGCAGTCCTAAAAGAATCACAGACTGGACAAGTAGATGCGCAATGGATTATGGTCATTGTAGTTAATAACCACATTTTATGTGCTAAACTATGTAGAATATTGACCTGTTGGAAACTACAACTCCCTACTACATCGCACAGTTCTAGAGAAACTGTGCGATGTGCACATTGAGCTCACAGAAAATAAGGAAACATTTTATAATATGAATTTGAATTCAAATAATTGAACCAATGTCAGTCAATAAGTTGTTTAAAAATGAAAAATAACCAACATTTCAGTTAATCGCTCAGGACTACCTAGCAATGAGCGAGCAAAAATAAATGAAAATTCAACCAAACTCCTCTCAAGGTACAGATAGACTATGGATTTGTGTGGCTCAGTTGGTAGAGCAGCGCCATGGTTGTGAATTTGATTCCCACGGGGGATGTATGTAAAATGTATGCTCTCACTACTATAAGTCACTCTGGATAAGAGCATCTGCTAATATGTAAATGTACTATAGATGCATGATGAGAAACACAACATGACACATAGAGGAATACCTGACCCATGGAAAACAAGCATTGCCTGTGGTCCCTTCAAGACAAAACATTTAGCAGCTAGTGTGCAGGGTGGATAACTAACACCACCCTGAGAGTAACAGGTTCTCTCTGATGGCCTGGTTTACTCTCATACTATCTCCAAATGGCATACTATAGCAGTCCAGTCATGAATCCCTGAGGGACCCCACAGAATAACAATCTAGTTATTTATTCAGGGTGTCAGCTCACCTCTGCTCACCTCAGCTCAGCTTATTAATAGGCGAAACAAAGCTCAATCACCAGGAGGAAAGAGGTTACCCTTGTTACAGTATGATGTACACAAGATGAATCAATTACAGCTGAGTAGGTTATCATCACAGTGTTATGAGCCAATAAAAACAGGGTGCTTAAATTGAACACAGGTGAAAGGATGAATTTACTGAAGGCTGTGCCATATTAAACAAACAGAACACACCCTGCTATTCAGCTCACCTAGGGAATCACATTTTAACTCAGAGCAGACAATGTAAGAATTATTAACGGGAAGAAACAAAAGCTGCCATACACAGGTGTAACCCATTACATGGTTTACTAAGTTGACGTAGTAGTGTTCTGTCTTTCATTGTTACAACCGTGACATCTGCATTCACAGAAGTATTCCCAAGTTCTAGACAATTAGAGAAGACAAAATGAGAAGTAAGCCAAAACACAAAAACAATTGTATCTCGAGCAGTCTCTGTCAGCTATGAGCCAAACCAAATGAAGGAAATCAAATCTATTGGCATACAAAATACATGTATAAAAAGTTCTTTTTTTCATTTAGGACTGAAGATTTTAGTGTCTATTGCCAGAGAAAAATAAGCAGCTGCTAATTGAAATGTCTTTCCTCTCTAGGCTTCAACAGTGCAGTGTATCATCACTACACATTGATGAGGAAAGGGAGCAGCACTGTTCAGCTAACTTATATGACTGTTTGGTTTGATACTGTGTGTTTGAAGTTGTAACTATGGTAATCTCCATAGTAACGCTCCAGGATGGAGGGATGGAGCAGCTACGTGACTGGATAACAGAGTGGAGATAGGACGCTAATTCACTGTGTCCCTCCGGCTGAGATCACTTCATCCTTTATTAGCCCCTTACATAGAGACAGGAGGGGACAGTGTGTGTGTGTTAGAGAGAGAGAGGTGTTGTGCGAGGCAGATGGGGCACTTAATGAAATAAGATTCAAAGGGTATGAATTGTAAAATGCACTCAGCCACAGGCCATGGCTATTGCATCAACAACAATGATTGTATATTTAAAGTGGGGCTTTACTGTTGTTGTACTGTTGACAGTATACATTATATCTAGTCTACCATGCTTTTGTTTTGCCCTCGCTCTATGCTCATAGAGGAGTTCACTTGTATGACCTACATACCTTGTATGTAGGTCAATGAGAACAAAATGGCATCTCAGATACATTTTTGTTCTGTTCTAAATGTTTTTTTGTTTCTTCTCATTGGTTAATTAACACCATCCACTCTGAACTACACCCACGCTGAACCACACCCACGCTGAACCACACCCACGCTGAGCCACATCCACTCTGAACCACACCCACGCTGAACCACACCCACGCTGAGTCACATCCACTCTGAACCACACCCACGCTGAACCACATCCACTCTGAAACACACCCACGCTGAACTACACCCACGCTGAGTCACATCCACTCTGAACCACACCCACGCTGAACCACACCCACGCTGAGTCACATCCACTCTGAACCACACCCACGCTGAACCACACCCACTCTGAACCACACCCACTCTGAACCACACCCACTCCCTGGCAATTAGCAGAGAGAGAGCAGCACCTCTTCTTATTCACAGGGCCCCAGGTTGTGTTTACAATCAGCAATCTGAGTGGGTTGGCTACAGCCACTTCCTCTGGTTCACACACACACACACAGACACACACACACACACACACACACACACACACACACACACACACACACACACACACACACACACACACACACACACACACACACACACACACACACCCACACACAAACACACACACAGACACACAGACACACAGACACACACGTCCATCTTCACCGAGCCCAGTGAGCTATTTTAGGGATTGGGATGACTGGCGTTGAAGGGAAGTTCATGGAAGTTCAGAACTTGTCTTTCATTTATAGCAATTATAACAAATATCCTACTTAGGAATCAATTTGGGACCAATTAAGTCTATAATCAGACTCAATGCTTAACTACCCAGCTTAAACAAGTCTGCCCCTATGACATTAGACATAGTGGTAATTAGACTGCAACAAATACAATGATGGCAGTCTGGGTTCTTTTCTCCTCTTTAAATCCCCAGTGCTACTGGCCTTGGGGAGAATCTCTCCATCCCCCAGAGGCACCATATCAAACATGCCTGTCTTATCCGATGAAAGCTTAGAGAGAGAGAGGGAGAATACAATCAAACAGTGGAATTTCCCCAAAGAGAGCGGAGGGAGATTTTTTCATCTAGACAGACAGAATCTGTGAACCTAGCATCCTATAGCAGTTATATGAGCCACTCAGCCACCCAAATTAGATACTGAAGAGAGAGCCTTTATTAAGGAGAAGCTGGTGTGTGTGTCTATGCATCCTCATCTGGAACCACTATGACACATGAATGACGATCAGTTAACAATAAATACTGAGCTATACCCATACCTGGAATGAGGTCCAAAGCCATGCGTGCCAGTGTTATTGGGAGGCACAGCGCAGTCACACTAGCAAATAAAGGCTGTTAGGATATCAATAGCTGTAAAAGCCTATATGCCAGGGCCAATCCCCACCCCCACCCTGTCTACTCAATAGTTAATGGACAGTGACTTTACCCTCAATCTAGACTCTCTTGCCAGTTAAAGAGCTCTTGCCAGGTCACAATTGCCTGTCGGGTAGAGACTAGGCTCAAGCATACAGAGATATAATGTAAAAAGGGGAGTGAGAGGAAAGTCACAGAAATAACACTCAAATTAAGTAATTTTTTTCTCCCTCTCCGAATGAAAGCATGTTGTGCACTGAAGCCCTCTCTGCAGTGATTCAGTTCATTCCGCCCACCAGTAATAGAACTCGGCAGAAACAAAAACAACTTTTCTTATCAAGGCAGAGAGCTCTATATATAGACCTGAAAACAAAGTGTTACTTCAGGTTATCCAAAATGCCTCCCTAAACCCCAAAGCAAAGACACAACCTGACTTTTGCCAAAACACTGTATTCATTTCATAGATGTTATAAAGACCGTGTTTCCGTGCTGACTCATGTCCAACACAAAATCAGCTGGTCCGGTGTTGATAGTAGCAGGAAGCAAGGGGGTTAATAGAGAGTCAGCAGCATGTCTTGGTTTAGGTTGTGTTTCAGGAGCTGGCTCAGCGAGAGATAGAGGAGAGAGATACAGGAAGAGAGGCATGCTGGACCTCCAGGGCTCCTGTGTTGAACCAGAGAGAGAGAGATACAGGAAGAGAGGCGCGCTGGACCTCCAGGGCCCCTGTGTTGAACCAGAGAGAGAGAGATACAGGAAGAGAGGCATGCTGGACCTCCAGGGCCCCTGTGTTGAACCAGAGAGAGAGAGATACAGGAAGAGAGGCATGCTGGACCTCCAGGGCCCCTGTGTTGAACCAGAGAGACAGCTTGCACTGCGCAGATGGCAGAGACAATTCCACACTGAACTTCATCACAGGCCTGCAGGGACTGAGCCGATGCAGGCCGCTCTTTTAAAGCAGAACAAAGTGCGTCCCAGAAGATTGTACATAATGGATGAGTTAGTGAAGGCCTGTTCTGGCTGCAGGCACAACATAATCTGTGAGGCTGAAATCTTGTTACCGGCTGCTGCATTCTGCCTGAGTCTGAAGAGGGACTGGTGCGTTGTCAAACTGCTATTGCTACTGCATTGACTTATCTCTGCTTAGATGGAGTCATAGAGCTGGGAAACAAGTTCTATATTGCAAAAAAAGGGTGTGTTCAGCAAGACTATTGAGTTTTTTTACCCAAGCATCTCCATTTCTGAAATTCTCTCCGTCTCTTACTGTTGAATTTATCTCGATAACAGTTTACTTCACTCCTGCTCTCAATTTCACCTTTTCTGTCTCAGAGCAGACAGGACAATCAATCACATCACTCCTCTCATCTCCACAACATCTGTGAAGAAAACTTTATTTTGTCCTCTCATTGTATAACCGGAGCCCTGTCTTTCCTCCGGTTTAAAAAAAATCTGAGCGTCACAACACTCGCAGCTGCAGCCTTATCATGCCACAGTAACACATCAAAACATATGGCACTATCACAGCCTGCTGTCTATTGGCTAACAGGCAGAGATCATCATCATCGGAGAGTGATTCATCATGCTGGCTGTGACATGATTCCTCTTCCAACACCCCAGTCCCCCACCCCCACCAGCTCAGCATCACGACTGCTCACATCCAGCCTGGTTATTACAGCTATTCAAGGTTAACCACATCCAGCCTAGCTATTAAGAGGGCGGCAGGTAGCCTAGCAGTTAGAGCGTTGGGCCAGCAACTGACAGGTCGCTGGCTTGAATACCCAAGCTGACAAGGCAACAAAACTCTATTGATGTGCCCTTGAGCAACCCTAATTTGTTCCAGGGGTGCTGTAACTATGTCTGACCCTGCAAAGCATAATTTAATTGCACCTATCCGGTGTATGTGACAAGAAAACATTTATTTTTATTCAAGGTTAACCACATCCAGCCAGGCTATTACAGCTATTAAAGCTGTTAAACAGTCACCACTAGCCGGCCTCCGCCCAGTACGCTGCCCAGCCTGGTTGTTACAGCTATTGAAGGTTAACCGTTTCCAGCCTGGTTGTTACAGATATTGAAGGTTAACCATTTCCAGCCTGGTTGTTACAGCTATTGGTGGTTAACCGTTTCCAGCCTGGTTGTTACAGCTATTGATGGTTAACCGTTTCCAGCCTGGTTGTTACAGCTATTGAAGGTTAACCGTTTCCAGCCTGGTTGTTACAGCTATTGATGGTTAACCGTTTCCAGCCTGGTTGTTACAGCTATTGAAGGTTACCCATTTCCAGCCTGGTTGTTACAGCTATTGAAGGTTAACCATTTCCAGCCTGGTTGTTACAGCTATTGAAGGTTAACCGTTTCCAGCCTGGTTGTTACAGCTATTGATGGTTAACCATTTCCAGCCTGGTTGTTACAGCTATTGATGGTTAACCGTTTCCAGCCTGGTTGTTACAGCTATTGAAGGTTACCCATTTCCAGCCTGGTTGTTACAGCTATTGAAGGTTAACCATTTCCAGCCTGGTTGTTACAGCTATTGAAGGTTAACCGTTTCCAGCCTGGTTGTTACAGCTATTGATGGTTAACCATTTCCAGCCTGGTTGTTACAGCTATTGATGGTTAACCGTTTCCAGCCTGGTTGTTACAGCTATTGAAGGTTACCCATTTCCAGCCTGGTTGTTACAGCTATTGAAGGTTAACCATTTCCAGCCTGGTTGTTACAGCTATTGAAGGTTAACCGTTTCCAGCCTGGTTGTTACAGCTATTGAAGGTTAACCACTTCTAGCCTGTTTGTTACAGCTATTGAAGGTTAACCGTTTCCAGCCTGGTTGTTACAGCTATTGAAGGTTAACCACTTCTAGCCTGGTTGTTACAGCTATTGAAGGTTACCCATTTCCAGCCTGGTTGTTACAGCTATTGAAGTTTACCCATTTCCAGCCTGGTTGTTACAGCTATTGAAGGTTAACCGTTTCCAGCCTGGTTGTTACAGCTATTGAAGGTTAACCATTTCCAGGCATTTGTGACATTGAACAAGACACACAACAACAATGACGCCATGGTTATTGACTGCTCCAGGCTCTGTGCTGACTGCAGAAGAGAGACTAACACAAGTAGCCGTGACATTATTTTGAGAGCAGGTAGTTGTAAGTATTATTGTTTTCCCTTGCCTGAGGTCATGTAAGTATATCTGACAAATATTATAGACTACTTCACACCTTGTTTTTACTTAGCAACATAATACTTATTCACACTTTGTTTTTACTTAGCAACATAATACTTATTCACACTTTGTTTTTACTTAGCAACATAATACTTATTCACACTTTGTTTTTACTTAGCAACATAATACGTATTGACGCTCAGAGATAAGAATCTAAATAGCCCAATACTGCTAAAATAAAATGTGCCTTATGAAATAAATCAAAAGAAAATATAATTTAGCCTCATCCACATCATTCTTCACAACACCTCACTTTGGCACAGGGTAAACATGAGGAGAATCCTTCTGTATCGATCTGTCAAACACACACACACACATCTGCACGTACACACGCACACACACACACACACACACACACACACACACACACACACACACACACACACACACACACACACACACACACACACACACACACACACACACACACACACACACACACACACACCATACTCATAACCACACCAGCTAACATAACATACACAATGCATACACAACTCCACCACTCCCACAGTTTTTGTTAGTGCTCCACCATGACAGCTTGCAGTGCAAACATGGAAGACTCTTCCTCATATTGGTTCAAAGATGAAACAGTAGAGAGTTTCATGTTTCTCTCCTCCCTCTGATCTACACACCCATGCCTCAGCAGGATGTTTTTTGTGTCCAAAACCTAGAAAAACATATGCCATGTCTCTTACTGGGGGTGCCAAAGAGAACATGAATGCAGTAAGTGATGTTTATGAGAGAGAGAGAGAGAGAGAGAGAGAGAGAGAGAGAGAGAGAGAGAGAGAGAGAGAGAGAGAGAGAGAGAGAGAGAGAGAGAGAGAGAGAGAGAGAGAGAGAGAGAGAGAGAGAGAGAGAGAGAGCCGTCAGTCAGCCACCAATAGCTACAACTACATACCAACCAACCTCACAGAGCAGAACACAGTCTGTCATGTCTGGAGGCATGCTCTTATATTTAGTCTGCCTTCTCTTTCGTTTTCACCCTGTCTTCTCTCCCTCTGCCTAGTCTTTTATTTTAGCCTATTCTTCCTCCACAGTGTTAGCATGTTGCCCTATGGGGGCTTTTAGCATGTTGCCCTATGGGGGCTTTTAGCATGTTTCCCTATGGGGGCTTTTAGCATGTTTCCCTATGGGGGCTTTTAGCATGTTGCCCTATGGGGGCTTTTAGCATGTTGCCCTATGGGGGCTTTTAGCGTTTGTTTCCCTATGGGGGCTTTTAGCATGTTTCCCTGTGGGGGCTTTTAGCATGTTTCCCTGTGGGGGCTTTTAGCATGTTTCCCTATGGGGGCTTTTAGCATGTTTCCCTGTGGGGGCTTTTAGCAGGTTTCCCTATGGGGGCTTTTAGCAGGTTTCCCTATGGGGGCTTTTAGCATGTTTCCCTATGGGGGCTTTTAGCATGTTTCCCTATGGGGGCTTTTAGCATGTTGCCCTATGGGGGCTTTTAGCATGTTGCCCTGTAGGGGCTTTTAGCGTTTGTTTCCCTATGGGGGCTTTTAGCATGTTTCCCTGTGGGGGCTTTTAGCATGTTTCCCTGTGGGGGCTTTTAGCATGTTTCCCTATGGGGGCTTTTAGCATGTTTCCCTGTGGGGGCTTTTAGCAGGTTTCCCTATGGGGGCTTTTAGCATGTTTCCCTATGGGGGCTTTTAGCATGTTTCCCTGTGGGGGCTTTTAGCATGTTGCTCTGTGGGGGCTGTGCTAGCATGTTGCCCGGTAGGGGCTTTTAGCCTGTTGCCCTGTGGGGGCTTTTAGCATGTTGCCCTGTGGGGGCTGTGTTAGCATGTTGCCCTGTGGGGGCTGTGTTAGCATGTTGCCCTGTGGGGGCTGTGTTAGCATGATGCCCTGTGGGGGCTGTGTTAGCATGTTGCCTTGTGGGGGCTGTGTTAGCATGTTGCCCTGCGTGGGGCTGTGTTAGCATGTTGCCCTTTGGGGGCTGTGTTAGCATGTTGCCCTGTGGGGGCTGTGTTAGCATGTTGCCCTGTGGGGGCTGTGTTAGCATGTTGCCCTGTGGGGGCTGTGTTAGCATGTTTCCCTGTAGGGGCTTTTAGCATGTTGCCCTGTGGGGGCTGTGTTAGCATGTTGCCCTGTAGGGGCTTTTAGCATGTTGCCTTGTGGGGGCTGTGTTAGCATGTTGCCCTGCGGGGGCTTTTAGCATGTTTCCCTATGGGGGCTTTTAGCATGTTTCCCTGTGGGGGCTGTGTTAGCATGTTGCCCTGTGGGGGCTGTGTTAGCATGTTGCCCTGTAGGGGCTTTTAGCCTGTTTCCCTGTGGGGGCTGTGTTAGCATGTTTCCCTGTGGGGGCTGTGTTAGCATGTTGCCCTGTGGGGGCTGTGTTAGCATGTTGCCCTGCGGGGGCTGTGTTAGCATGTTTCCCTATGGGGGCTTTTAGCATGTTGCCCTATGGGTGCTTTTAGCATGTTGTCCTGTGGGGGCTGTGTTAGCATGTTGCCCTGTAGGGGCTTTTAGCCTGTTGCCCTGTGGGGGCTGTGTTAGCATGTTGCCCTGTGGGGACTGTGTTAGCATGTTACCTTGTGGGGGCTTGTAGCCTGTTTCCCTGTAGGGGCTTTTAGCATGTTGCCCTGTGCTAGAAGTCAATCTGTGTAGGCATGTTGCCCTGTGGGGACTGTGTTAGCATGTTTCCCTGTAGGGGCTTTTAGCATGTTGCCTTGTGGGGGCTGTGTTAGCATGTTGCCCTGCGGGGGCTGTGGTAGCATGTTGCCCTGTGGGGGCTGTGTTAGCATGCTTCCCTGTAGGGGCTGTGGTAGCATGTTGCCCTGTGGGGGCTGTGTTAGCATGTTGCCTTGTGGGGGCTGTGTTAGCATGTTGCCCTGTGGGCGCTGTGTTAGCATGTTGCCCTGCGGGGGCTGGGCAACAGCCCCTACAGGGCAATATATCTGTAAAATATGTGTACGCGACCAATAACATTTGGTCTGCTTTGTTCTCCTTTCAGTTGGAACAATACGTTAGTAGAGCAGCCCAGATTGGCTGAGACTGGGAGGAGAAACTTAACCTACTTTCCCTGTATTGTAACAAAGGCTCTTCTTCCTGGTTCAAATGCTGTGCCTCCATAGCAGCAGCCAGCAGGGGTTCGCATTAGCTTTCAGAAACCTGCATTTTCAAAACCATTTCACCAGCGTTTCATATTGCAAGTTGACAGTGTTTTTTGGGGGCTTCTACAGAGTGATCAGGGGCATGCAACTATAGTTTTCCTTCACAAAAAAATACATTAGTGCAACACTGTTAGGATTTATGTTTATGCATAATAGCCTGTTAGCATATTGGTTGAAGAGGAATATTGTTTTGTTACACACATGCACGCACACCCCCCTCTGTATAGTGTGTGTAGGTGTAAGGAATGACCAACACAGGCCATAAAAGTTGTGACCAGTCTGGAGAGGGGAAGGGTGCAGCTCTCTAGACCAACCAAGAGTTTAGAATACTGGACAATACCATATTAGGAACTGTTTTAGTGTAGAATCGACAGACCCAAGACGGAGCTAATCTACCCAGCAACCAGAGGTGGACAAAGGAACGCGCCAAGGGGCCAGCAAAGGGGGGGCAGAGTCTAAACCAAGCCCAGCCTCTACTGTGATAGGCTAACAGACGCGTTGAAACGACGTCATCACGGTATAAGAACAGCTGTTTACGTACTTCTTGCCAGTTCTCTGTTCATCCTGCGCGGTGAAACAGCGAACCCGTATATACGAAAATTGCATTTGCCATTCATTGTTTGCGGTAATTAAACATAATTAAAGAAAGTTAGCAGACCTTGCATTTTATTTATCCTGACACCGGATGTGTTACACGCAGCGTTCACAACACATTCGGCAGAAGTGCAGCGCTATTTGGTTAGCAGCTACACAAGTTAATTAGCTTACAATGAAAAAGCCAGGTAATTTTTCCAAAAACGAAAAATGTTTTTAATTGAAAGAATATAGCCAGCTACATTTCCTAATGTTGTGCTAGAAGTCAATCTTGCATTTTTTAACTTGCTACCAGAGAAAAACTACACCGGAGGAGGTAGAAAAGTAACCTACACATCAGTTAGAGCACTGTGTGGTGATCCAATCATGAGAGCAAATATATTTCATCTGAGTGGAGAAGTGCAAATGAAGCAGAAATGAGTCCTTTTACATTCATGATTTGGAGCAAACTCTGACTAAATGTGAGCAGAATTTACAATAAGCATTTTAGATCTGCGTTCACAAGACGCAGTTCTATCTGTTCTATCGGGATCCCTGGCAGCACAGGTGTGTTTCAGGCCATGGGTGTGCACCTGCTTATACGTACTGTACACAGAAGTTCACTGTGGGAAAGGAGATGAGAAGCCAGAGGGCCAAGGAGATTTAGATGTGGCCGGATGCTGTACATTATAATCCTGGAGTGGAACCAATGTGGGGAACGTAGGTCAACGGCCTCCCAGGGCCTGATAGTGTAGTAGGCCATTCCACTGCAGTGCAGAGCAGCGCAGTGTAATGGCCTACTACACTATCAGGCACAGGGGTATGTCCAGGCCTATATGATGTGAAGGGACTATTCACTCAACATCCTCCTCTATCCCAACCTCACTCATATTTATTACAGAAATCTATCGGACAGCTCCAATTCAGGCCTGTCTTCTAGGTAAAGCATCTTACAGTAGCTGTACACAAACTCATCAGTACTTGTGTCTGTGCATGACTGTGACAGCTCAGTATCATCATCCAGTGAGGATAAGGAAGTACACAGTAAGTCAATGGTTTGAAAACATATTTTTCTCTGGAATACTTATCCACGTAATAGTGGGCCTGAACAGCATTAGAATCAGTGGTTTATTTGAGCCGTAACTACCCAGAGCCGAGCTTCTTCAGGATCTTACGAGTCCATAGAGGAGTAGGATAAAACGTACATACCCGGGTTCGATCCCGGGCTGTATCACAACCGGCATCAGCTACCTGAGCAGCTTACCGATCAATGTATCTGTACACAGCCCATCTGTAAATAGCACACCCGACTACCTCATCCCCATATTATTACTTACCCTCTTGCTCTTTTGCACCCCAGTATCTCTACTTGCACATCATCATCTGCACATCTATCACTCCAGTATTAATGCTACATTGTAATTATGTTCAACCTCTAGGACCTATTTATTGCCTACCTCCCTACTCTTCTACATTTGCACACACTATACATAGATTTGTCTATTCTTCTTTTCTTTTGTGTTATTGACTGTACGCTTGTTTATGTGTAACTCTGTGTTGTTGTTTGTGTCGCACTGCTTTGCTTTATCTTGGCCAGGTCGTAGTTGTAAATGAGAACTTGTTCTCAACTGGCCTACCTGGTTAAATAAAGGTGAAATAAAAAATACATCAATTAAATAATGAATTATCGCTGCCCCAAATGTGCAATTTGTATGTATTTATATCAGTTGTGTGTTACATAACGGATGAGTGTAGCCCTGGGAAAAGCCATCTGTTTAATAATTACCCTTAAAGGCTTTGAAAATAAAAGATCTGAACAGACATTTCATTACATCAGCTGCAGGAACCCATACCTTCTGTCTGCGCTACATGGCCCGGCCAGGTATGCAGAGTTTTAGCGGAGGTATCATGCCAGGTTCCAGTGAAGTGGGGGTTTATAACTTACGAAACCATTCCTTCACACTCACGTCTTTCCTGAGAATGTATGGTCAGTACCGTTCACATTGAAGATGTAACAGCAAGCACATTTCCTAAGAACATTATGGACTAGCCCTCGGGCTCTACCACCTCACTACACACACGCACATGCACACACGTACACACACGCACGTACAAGTATATGCAGATACACACAAACACACACACACCATCAGCAACAATATATCTTCCGGGGTAAGGGCCTGAAAAGCAAGTCTGCAACGGGGGGAAAAAGAAAACCTGTAACAATTTGCAGATGGAAGGGAGTTCCATGCATTCATGGCTCTGCATAATACTGTACGTTTCCTTGAATTTGTTCTGGACCTGGGGACTGTGACTGTGGGGTAAGTGTGTGTGTGTCAGTGCTGTGTGTAAGTTGACAACCCGAACAATTTGGAATTTCCAACACACGTGTTTCATATAAAAACAAGAAGTGACGCAGTCAGTCTCTCCTCAACTCTGAGCCAAGAGAGACTGGCGTGTATAGTATTAATATTAGCCCTCTGATTACAATGAAGAGCAAGACGTGCCGCTCTGTTCTGGGCCAGCTGCAACTTTCTTTGCAGCACTTGACTATATGACTGGACAATAATCAAGATAAGCCTGCAGGACTTGCTTTGTTCAGTGTGGTGTCAAGAAAAGGGGCACGTGGTAGCTAGTTATGAGGTTGGGAGACTGGGAACCTATCTGGGCTAACTAAAGCCGACTTCATAAAATCGTGTAGTATTACAGAGAAACTTAAAACATATATATGTTTACAGGACAAATCTGAGGGGGCACGTGCCCCATATGGGCATGACACCTCTGGTTTCCCTACATTCACACTCTCTCTCCCCATTAATGCCATGTCCCATTACTGATTTATCGATGAGATAAAAACAGGGAGATCTACCAAAAGACTGCATCATAACTCTGAGAATACATATTAATGACTCTCGTAAGAGATACATCTACTAAAGGTTTGATTTAAACCATCGACTGTCCCATTACAGACAACCAACACAGAGGATGTTGATGTTGCAGATGTTAACACAGAATGTTAACACTGAATGTTAACATAGAATGTTAACACAGAATGTTAACACTGAATGTTAACATAGAATGTTAACACAGAATGTTAACACTGCATGTTAACATAGAATGTTAACACAGAAAGAGAGCCCCTCCATATGTGGGTAGTGAACATAAACAGGCTTACAAGGAAGACACACATGTACCACCACACAATATACAGTATGTACTGCAACTGGCCATCAGTTTGACCTTAAAAGTCAAGGGTCACGTAAATGGCTACATTTGGTTAAATGTTACTGGGTCACGAGATGTTCTCAATTGAGGGATAGCACACCAAGGTACCATACAATTGGGACATGTTGCTCCAAAACCCCCGCAGCAACCCGGCTGCAGCTCAGTGAAAAGAACATGATGTGATACAGGGCTGATATTCATTATAGTGCTCATAACAGTAGAACATAAAAAAGAATCATATAAACTACAGATGTGACCTGCCGATATTCTGTGTGGAAAAAGGTTCTCACTCTCACTCTGGCCGGTTTCCAAAGATATGCTGCTGTTTGCTCCCTGCTGGGGTGGGGCAAACCAGAGGGAAAGAAGGGAGAGCAAAAGTAACCCAGAGGAAAACCTCCACAAATCAACTATCTGGCAACAAAGCCAACGACAAACCAACCAGCGTTCTAATAACTGGACAGTGAAACTAGACCTGCCACATCAAACAGACATCCCCTCCTCTGTCACGGATCACCACAGCAGGCTGCTTGGCAGTCAGACAGAGAGCTCGCTCTTTCAGCTCCCCGTCTTACTCAGACAGCAAGGCAAGTGTGACATCGCCACATTTGCCTAGCAGCTGTCAAACAGAGTGTTATGCCCCCACCCCCTTTTGCCCTTAGAACAGCCTCAATTCATCAGTGCATGGACTCTACAAGGTGTCGAAAACATTCCACAGGGATGCTGGCCCATGTTGACTCCAATGCTTCCCACAGTTGTGTCAAGTTGGCTGAATGTCCTAGGTGCAGACCGTTCTTGATACCCACAAGAAACTGTTGAGTGTGAAAAAGCCAGCAGCGTTGCAGTTCTTGACACAAACCAGTGCGCCTGGTACCTACTACCATACCCTGTTCAAAGGCGCTTAAATCTTTTGTCTTGCCCATTCACACACTGAATGACACACGTACACAATCCATGTCTCAATTGTCTCAGGCTTAAAATTCATTTTTTAACCTGTCTCCTCCCCTTCATCTACACTGACTGAAGTTGAGTGACATCAATAAGAGATCATAGCTTTCACCTGGATTCAGCTGGTCAGTCTATGTCTTGGACAAAGCAGGTGTCCTTAATTTTATGTACACTCAGTGTAAACTTCTGTTGAGGTATTCATGAATACGGCGTATAAAAAGTAAATTAATCTATGCTGTAACTTTTCATTCACATCGGCATCACATTGAAACGCCCTCGACATTTAGTGACACCATCCCGCTGCTCCTGTAAAACCAAGGCTGGAAAAATGTTGACATTCATGTTGCTGAATAAAGATTCAAAACAGCTACACCCCAGACATGTCGTATGTCTTGGGTTGTTTGAATGACGAACCAAATGTTCAAAACCGCATGAGAGCTGCAGGAAAACGTTGAATGAGTAAGACTAGCATGATTCCTATGAAGAGAGACCATATGACTGTTGATGTTTTTGGATGTGTGTGAAGCTGAGTGAGCGGTAGTTCATCATTAGTAGTGGGAATGGACATTTATTGTATGGTGCTCTGATTTCACTACCCTGCCAAGAACTGCCAAGAGTTCCTCGGCGTACACATCACGGACAAACTGAATTGGTTCACCCATACAGACAGCGTGGTGAAGAAGGCGCAGCAGCGCCTCTTCAACCTCAGGAGGCTGAAGAAATTCGGCATGTCACCAAAAGCACTCACAAACTTTTACAGATGCACAATCGAGAGCATCCTGTCGGGCTGTATCACCGCCTGGTACGGCAACTGCTTCGCCCACAACCGTAAGGCTCTCCAGAGGGTAGTGAGGTCTGCACAACGCATCACCGGGGGCAAACCACCCGATGTCATAGGAAGGCCATAAAGATCATCAAGGGCAACAACCACCCGAGCCACTGCCTGTTCACCCCGCTATCATCCAGAAGGCGAGGTCAGTACAGGTGCATCAAAGCAATGACGGAGAGACTGAAAAACAGCTTATATCTCAAGGCCATCAGACTGTTAAACAGCCACCACTAACATTGAGTGGCTGCTGCCAACATACTGACTCAACTCCAGCCACTTTAATAATGGAAAAATTGATGTAAAAAAAAAAGTATCACTTGCCACTTAATATAATGTTTACATACCCTACATTACTCATCTCATATGTATATACTGTACTCTATACCATCTACTGCATCTTGCCATCTTTATGTAATACATGTATCACTAGTCACTTTAAACAATGCCACTTTTATATGTTTACATACCCTACATTACTCATCACATATGTATATACTGTACTCTATACCATCTACTGCAACTTGCCTATGCCGTTCTGTACCATCACTCATTCATATATTTTTATGTACATATTCTTCATCCATTTACACTTGTGTGTATAAGGTAGTTGTTGTGAAATTGTTTGGTTAGATTACTCGTTGGTTATTACTGCATTGTCGGAACTAGAAGCACAAGCATTTCGCAACACTCGCATTAACATCTGCTAACCATGTGTATGTGACAAATAAAATTTGATTTGATTTGGCTCTGCGATGCCAAACGCCAGATCACAGGAGGCTGGTGAGGGGAGGACGGCTTATAATAATGACTGGAGTTAAGTGAATGGAATGGTATCAAACACAACAAACCCTGTGTTTGAGGTGTCAATACCATTCCATTCATTCCATCGCAGCCATTACTACGATCACGACCTCCCCAACTAAGGTGCCACCAGCCACCTGTGCGCTAGATAAACACTAAACAGGAACACAACGACCCACATCACTTCATGAATAATGGATTATTGTTGTAAATACTTTACAGAGTGATCACATGGCTGTGGGACTGGTTGCTTGTAAAGTGCCATCCACTCAAAGGCAGGCTCTGTTCATGAAGGCCAGCTGTAGCAGACTTACAGAGAACAGACACAGCATCTCTGCTTTGTGTGTCTGCTTTAGCCTCAATGGAAACTGACCCAGGGTAATGGCGATGGCGAGAGTAAGTGAGAGATCAAGACTAAGATAGACATTAGAATCGATCATCTCATTAGCCACTGGTGAATATTGTTTGGTGTGTGTCCAGGCTGATAATAGGGGGAAGCATTCGTTTGAAGGTCACAACCAGGACAACCTGAACTCATAGTTTAACTTCGGAATTTACCGTCCATCAATTCCACGTGGTTACAGGGTTAATTCCGCGTGGTTACAGGGTTAATTCCGCGTGGTTACAGGGATAATTCCGCGTGGTTACAGGGTTAATTCCGCGTGGTTACAGGGTTAATTCCGCGTGGTTACAGGGTTAATTCCGCGTGGTTACAGGGTTAATTCCGCGTGGTTACAGGGTTAATTCCGCGTGGTTACAGGGTTAATTCCGCGTGGTTACAGGGTTAATTCCGCGTGGTTACAGGGTTAATTCCACGTGGTTACAGGGTTAAAACAGAAACAACTCAAAGGGTTAAGTTTAGGTATTAATTCCGAGTGGTTAACGTTAGGGCTATGATTGTGATTGTTTTATGTGAAGGCATAAAACAAAATAATTAAAAACAATGCGCTGTTTTTATTAAGTATCACCAAGTACTCTCCCTGCTTGCTAGAGAATTGTGAACTGCCGTGTTGCATTGATCTAAGCAGCACGCTTTGAGCCTCATGAGTTCGAGCCCAGTGCTGTGCCATTGTTTTTTTGGTTTTTGGCAAGCGCCTATGAAGGCATATATCAACGTCCTCAGGACCTTTTTCCTAACGCCCGAAATCTACAGCTCTTTTTTTGTGACCAGCCTGACCAGGAAGCCAATTCAAAGTGACATTTAAAGATGCAGATGAAAGCAGAGCATCTAAAAGGAAATGATATCAGTCCACTGGAAAGCATTGGTTCATTGTCATGTGAGGCTGTGTATTCAAAACACTGTGTATTCAAAACAGGATCTGATGGCCACTTTTTAAACACATCTCTGTAACACAGCATGTCATCCACCTCCCTCAATTTACACCTGATGCTGTATTCAGTAAGATAAATGAGCTGAGGCTGGCTGTGCTGCGTATGCTGCTGGCTGCTATCTCGTGGAGCTACTATTGATGTGATCAGGTCAGGAAGGGAAGACCAGGGATGGATGGAGCCAGGGATGGGGCCTGGCTTTCTCCTCAGCTGACCTTGCTACTCACAGCAGTACCAGCAGCCCAGAAACACAGCTACAACAGGTAGCCATGGATACCACCACAACTCCCCATCCTTTCTAATAATGCCAAAGAGGAGAGGACATTAACACACTCTTGTATAGTAGACAGGAATAATCGCTCAAAACACACAAATACACATCGTGATGATTATAGTTCCGCTATGTACTCTAAAATTCAAATAGAAACCGAGAAATGAGCAGATGATGGCTCAAGCTCACTTTGGGACACACACTGCTCATGTACACACACGTGGTCGCGCACACGAACACACACGTTGGAGGGGAGAATGGAAATGGTTCTATGCTAACGACTCAAGTGTTTCAGCAATCGATGACACCTCAATAACAAACCTTGTGCTTCAAATCAAATCAACGTTTATTTGTCACGTGCGCCGAATACAACAGTTGTAGATCTTACAGTGAAATGCTTACTTCAGGCTCTAACCAATAGTACAAAAAAGGTATTAGGTGAACAATAGGTAGGTAAAGAAATAAAAACAACAGTAAAAAGGCAGGCTATATACAGTAGCGAGGCTATAAAAGTAGCGACGCTACATACAGACACCGGTTAGTCACGCTGATTGAGGTAGTATGTACATGTAGATATGGTTAAAGTGACTATGCATATATGATTAACAGAGAGTAGCAGTAGCGTAAAAGAGGGGTTGGCGGGTGATGGGTGGGACACAATGCAGATAGCCCGGTTAGCCAATGTGCGGGAGCACTGGTTGGTCAGCCTAATTGAGGTAGTATGTACATGAATGTATAGTTAAAGTGACTATGCATATATGATAAACAGAGAGTAGCATCAGCGTAAAAAGAGGGGTTACGCTCCACAACACAGTGCAAATAGTCTAGGTAGCCATTTGATTACCTGTTCAGGAGTCTTATGGCTTGGGGGTAAAAACTGTTGAGAAGCCTTTTTGTCCTAGACTTGGCACTCTGGTATCGCTTGCCATGCGGTAGTAGAGTGAACAGTCTATGACTGGGGTGGCTGGGGTCTTTGACAATTTGTAGGGCCTTCCTCTGACACCGCCTGGTGTAGAGGTCCTGGATGGCAGACAGCTTAGCCCCAGTGATGTACTGGGCCGTACGCACTACCCTTTGTAGTGCCTTGCGGTCAGAGGCCGAGCAATTGCCGTACCAGGCAGTGATGCAACAAGTCAGGATGCTCTCGATGTTGCAGCTGTAGAACCTTTTGAGGATCTCAGGACTCATGCCAAATCTTTTTAGATTCCTGAGGGGGAATATGCTTTGTCGTGCCCTCTTCACAACTGTCTTGGTGTGTTTGGACCATTCTAGTTTGTTGTTGATGTGGACACCAAGGAACTTGAAGCTCTCAACCTGCTCCACTACAGCCCTGTCGATGAGAATGGGGGTGTGCTCGGTCCTCCTTTTCCTGTAGTCCACAATCATCTCCTTAGTCTTGGTTACATTGAGGGATAGGTTGTTATTCTGGCACCACCCGGCCAAGACTCCCTATCGGCCAGACTCCCTATCTGCTAAATCATTACCTGAAAGCAAAAGCATTGACTAAATTAGAGCCAATTTATGCTTGATCCGAAAATAATGGTCGGAGGCATTGTATGGATGGTCTGAAGCAACTGGGGAGCCTCTGGAGGCATGCAGAGGCCACACTGAGCTCCGTACCGCTGTCCGTGTCCTGTTTCATGTCATTGTTTATTAAATGTTCACTCCCTGTACTTGCTTCTCGTCTCCCAGCGTCTGTCCTTACAGAATGCTGACACCACATTTTGAAGCATCAGGGAGTTTTTGTTTTTGTTGGTGACGTTGGGTCAGGGTGCCGCTGCCGAAGGAACCGGGGGTGCCTCAGCTGGCTCGTCGGGCTTCCACGCCTTAGCTGGCTCGAGAGGTTTCCTTGCCTTGGTTCGCTCAGCAGGCTCCTATCCCACGTCATGCCTCAGCCGGCTCGTCGGGGCTCCCACGCCTTAGCCAGCTCATCAGGCTAACATTCCACATCATGCCTCAGCCGGCTCGTCAGGCTCCCACGCCTCAGCCGGCTCGTCGGGCTCCCACGCCTCAGCCAGCTCATCAGGCTAACATTCCACATCATGCCTCAGCCGGCTCGTCAGGTTCCCACGCCTCAGCCGGCTCGTCAAGCTCCCACGCCTCAGCGGGATCGTCAGGCTTCCACGCCTCAGCGGGATCGTCAGGCTTCCACGCCTCAGCCGGCTCGTCCGACTCCCATGTCTCGGCCGGCCCGTCAGGCTCGCCCAGGTGGGACGCCGGGTGGCACCCCTATAGGGGGAGGCTACTGTCAAGCCTTCTCCCGCTCCCAGGCGCTTGAGGGAGCTAGGCTGCCCATCATTACATTACGCACACCTGTCACCCTCGTTACGTGCACCAGCACGTCTTTGGACTGGACTCCATTACTTTGTTGATTGCCCCTTCTATATCTGTCTGTTCCTCAGTTTGTTCCCCGTGTCAGCATTATTGTAGTTTTGTTTCCCCTGTCCAGACGCTGTCCGTGTTCTGTTTCATGTACGTTGTTTATTAAATGTTCACTCCCTGCACTTGCTTCTCGTCTCCCAGCGTCTGTCCTTACAACATGTCATATTATAGCATGTAAACACTAAATAGGTCAGGAGCCAGACAGGGAGCCTAATGTAGCCTAAATTAATTATTTAGGCTACATTATTTCAATTATTTCAAGGCTATAGCCTACAAAGAAATACATTGTGAGGCATTTACGAGTGTGACACTAGGCTGGCAGGGATATAAAGCGCTCAGCATTTTAACAACATTTCATTGTATTAAATAATTATAGTCTATAAATTGCGCATATAGGCTGTGACTAACTAAAAATTAAATACAAATGAAATGAAAAATGCCTTATTAGTGCCTTTGAACTCATGCGATGGTGCCTGCCTGGTGAGCAGGCCAGCAGTGGAAAATATCCTCTTCCCGCTTGCAGAGTCACTGGGGATGCAAAACACACTTCAGGCTACTCTTGCCAGGCTGGACAGAGATGTAGAGTTGATTTTTCTTTTTTATAGGTAGACCTAAAGGTTTTAAGGCAAAATAACCCAATCAAAACCGAAAGTTCCTTGAAAGTGGGAATATTTTTTTAAGTGTAATTTCAGTTAAGAACAATTTGTTATTTACAATGACGGCCTACCCCAGCCAAACCCTAACAACGCTGGGCCAATTGTGCACCGCCCTATGGGACTCAAAATCACTGCCAAAAGGGGTAAAGCCAGGATTCGAACCAGGGACTGTAGTGATGACTCTTGCACTGAGATACAGTGCCTTACACTGCTGCACCACTCGGGAGCTGAAATCAATCATGGCCTATAATAGAAAAAAAAGATGTATAAATACTTTGCTACATTGACACACTTAGCTACCCACTTTGTTCCTTCCTGTTAGCATGTGCCTTGTAGTACACATGACAACATCACCGCACTCCCTCTCTTGCTCTTGGTCATCATCTTTGTAAGTCATTTTGATTTTGCACTTGTGTGTTTTATCAGTTTCTTTATGAAAATATTTTGTGAATTCCATGACAGTAGCTAGAGCGAAATTGGAGCGGACGAGAAGGCTGACGCTCTAGCCTTTGAGAATCTGGCTCTGAGCTCGAGTCAAATTGGGCACGCTCCGTTCCTCGCTCTGCTCCAACTCAACTCGCATACTCTGCTCTGCTTGCATACTCTGCTCTGCTTGCATACTCTGCTCTGCTCACATACTCTGCTCTGCACCAGTGGTTTGTTATTTTGATGGTGTGGAATAACATCATCTACTAGAGAGCTACGTGAAGACATCATAACACCGGCTCTAAAGAAAGCTCATGAGGTCAAATCAAGTAATAAGAAAACCTACAAAACAAGCAAAAGCACACTGACATAAATGCTTAAATACATATTTTTACCTGCAGGGGGTGTGAAATGGTGTCAGGAGCAACAGTTGGACACTGTGCCCAGGACTGTCAGAGTAAATCCTCTCGAACAGTCAGCGCGTCCCTCTCTACACATCCATTAGGTTTTCTGGCCACGGTGTGTCTATCAGCTTTGTTTGCCTGTATTCACACACACCCACACAGTTGTGAAGAGGGCACAACAGCGCCTCTTCCCCCTCAGGAGGCTGAAAATATTTGGCATGGGCCCTCAGATCGTCAAAAAGTTAGAAAGCTGCACCATAATGTGGACTTGGTCTTTTACCAAATAGGGCTATCTTCGGTATACCAACCCTACCTTGTCACAACACAACTGATTGGCTCAAACACATTAAGAAGGAAAGAAATTCCCCAAATTAACTTTTAATTGAAATGCAAGGCTGTAATGTAACAAAATGTGGAAAAAGTCAAGGGGTTTGAATACTTTCTGAATGCACTGTATATCACGGTGGCAATTCATATGAACTAACAGGTTATAGAGCAAACAACACAATTATCACAACACAGAGTATGATGCCGCCGGAGAGGAAGGCAGACATTTTACGTGTCCCCAACCTATTGTTTTCTTATGTTCGATTATTTGCGTTGTTGTTATTTATTGTTTTACTTATTTTGTACATAATGTTGCCGCTATGGTCTCTTATGACCGACTTGTAGACATCAAGACTGTGATTACTCACCACGGACTGTCAGAATCCTTTTTTTCTTTCACGACTCTGACGAGCCCGACGCAAAGGATATACTGCTTCCTCGGGAACAGGCCCAGATCCCCGCAATTTGTGTGAAGAGGAGGCGGAGAAACAGGGGCCAATTGGTGGGATGCCTTCTGAGAATTCGTAGGCGATCGAATAAACCCCCACTTCCCTCCATTCTGCTAGCAAACGTGCAATCTAAATCTATCTAAAATTGACGAGCTACACGAAAGATTAAACTACCAATGGGACATTAAAAACTGTAACATCTTATGCTTCACAGAGTCATGGCTGAACGACGACACTATCAACATACAGCTGGCTGGTTACACGCTATACCAGCAGGATAGAACAGCAGCGTCTAGTAAGGCAAGGGGCGGCGGACTATGTATTTTTGTAAATAACAGCTGGTGCACGATATCTAAGGAAGACTCAAGCTATTGCTCGCCTGAGTGTAATAGTGCCTGTGTGTAGCTGGGGTAGAGGAGTCAGGCGCAGGACAGCAGATATGAGTAATAAACGTAATTTACTCAAATATTCACAAATACAACACAATAAATCGAGCCCACAATAACGTACCGTATTACAAACAATCACTCACAAACAACCATGGGGGAACAGAGGGTTAAATAATGAATAAGTAATTGGGGGATTGAAACCAGGTGTGTAAGACAAGGACAAAACAAATGGAAAATGAAAAGTGGATCGGGGATGGCTAGAAGGCCGGTGACGTCAACCGCCGAACGCCGCCCGAACAAGGAGAGGGACCGACTTCGGCGGAAGTCGTGACACTGAGGTAGAGTATCTCATGATAAGCTGTAGACCACACTATCTACCTAGAGAGTTTAAATCTGTATCTTTCGTAGCTGTTTATATACCACCACATTCAGAGGCTGGCACTAAGACATCATTGAATGAGCTGTATCCCGCAAACAAAAAAACGCTCACCCAGAGGCGGCGCTCCTAGTAGACCGGGACTTTAATGCAGGGAAACTTAAATCCATTTTACCAAATTTCTATCAGCATGTTAAGTTTGAAACCAGAGGGAAAAGAACTCTGGACCACCTATACACCTATACCTATACACACAGAGAAGCATACAAAGCTCTCCCTCGCCCTCCATTTGGCAAATCTGACCATAATTCCATCCTCCAGATTCGTGCTCACAAGCAAAAATTAAAGCAGGAAGCACCAGTGACTAGATCAATAAAAAAGTGGTCAGATGAAGCAGATGCTAAGCTACAGGGCTGTTTTGCTAGCACAGACTGGAATATGTTCTGGGATTCCTCAAATGGCATTGAGGAGTACACCACATCAGTCATTGGCTTCAACAATAAGTGCACTGATGACGTCGTCCCCACAGTGACCGTACGTACATACCCCAACCAGAAGCCATGGATTACAGGCAGCATCCGCACTGAGCTAAAGGCTAGAGCTGCCGCTTTTAAGGAGGAGGACTCTAACCCGGAAGCTTATAAGAAATCCCGCTATGCCCTCCGACTAACCATCAAACAGGCAAAGCGTAAATACAGGACTAAGCTTGATTAATCATACTACACCGGCTCTGACGCTCGTCGGATGTGGCAGGGCTTGCAAACCATTATAGACTACAAAAGGGAAGCACAGTCGGATTACCAGGACGTGTACTGCGAGTATGCGCTGACCAACTCACAAGTGTCTTCACTGGCATTTTCAACCTCTCCCTCTCCGAGTCTCTAATACCAACATGTTTTAAGCAGACCACCATAGCGCCTGTGCCCAAGAACATTAAGATAACCTGCCTAAATGACTACCGACCCGTAGCACTCACGTCTGTAGCCATGAAGTGCTTTAAAAGGCTGGTAATGGCTTACATCAACACCATTATCCCAGAAACCCTAGACCCACTCCAATTTGCATACCGCCCCAACAGATCCACAGATGATGCAATCTCTATTGCACTCCACACTGCCCTTTCCCACCTGGACAAAAGGAACACCTATGTTAGAATGTTATTCATTGACTACAGCTCAGCGTTCAACACCATAGTGCCCTCAAAGCTCATCAATAAGCTAAGGACCCTGGGACTAAACACCTCCCTCTGCAACTGGATCCTGGACTTCCTGACGGGCTGCCCCCAGGTGGTAAGGGTAGGTAACAACACATCCGCCACGCTGATCCTCAACACAGGGACCCCTCAGGGGTGTGTGCTCAGTCTCCTCCTGTACTCCTTGTTCACTCATGACTGCATGGCCAGGCACGACTCCAACACCATCATTAAATTTGCCGATGACACAACAGTTGTAGGCCTGATCACCTACAACGATGAGACAGCCTATAGGGAGGAGGTCAGAGGTCACAACAACCTCTCTCTCAACGTGATCAAGACAAAGGAGATGATTGTGGACTACAGGAAAAAGAGGACCGAGCACGCCCCCATTCTCATCGACGGGGCTGGAACAGGTCGAGAGTTTCAAGTTCCTTGGTGTCCACATCACCAACAAACTAACATGGTCCAAGCACACCAAGACAGTCGTGAAGAGGGCACAACAAAACCTATTCCCCCTCAGGAGACTGAAAAGATTTGGCATGGGTCCTCAGAGCCTCAAAGGTTTCTACAGCTGCACCATCGAGAGCATCCTGACTAGTTGCATCACTGCCTGGTACAGCAACTGCTCGGCCTCCGACCACAAGGCACTACAGAGGTTAGTGCGAACGGCCCAGTACATCACTGGGGCCAAGCTTCCTGCCATCCAGGACCTCTATACCAGACGGTGTCAGAGGAAGGCCCTAAAAATTGTCAAAGACTCCAGCCACCCTAGTCATAGACTGTTCTCTCTGATACTGCACGGCAAGCAGTAACGGAGCGCCAAGTCTAGGTCCAAGAGGCTTCTAAACAGCTTCTACTCCCAAGCCATAAGACTCCTGAACATCTAATCAAGTGGCTACCCAGACTATTTGCATTGCCCCCTCCCCCCTCCCCCATCCCCCTCTTTACACCGCTGCTACTCTCTGTTGTTGTCATCTAGGCATAGTCACTTCAATAACTCTACCTACATGTACATACTACCTCAACTAACTGGTGTCCCCGCACATTGACTCTGTACCGCTACCCCCCTGTATATTTACATTTAAGTCATTTAGCAGACGCTCTTATCCAGAGCGACTTACAAATTGGTGCATTCACCTTATGACATCCAGTGGAACAGCCACTTTACAACAGTGCATCTAAATCTTTTAAGGGGGGGGGGGGGGGGTCAGAAGGATTACTTTATCCTATCCTAGGTATTCCTTAAAGAGGTGGGGTTTCAGGTGTCTCCGGAAGGTGGTGATTGACTCCGCTGTCCTGGCGTCGTGAGGGAGTTTGTTCCACCATTGGGGGGCCAGAGCAGCGAACAGTTTTGACTGGGCTGAGCGGGAACTGTACTTCCTCAGTGGTAGGGAGGTGAGCAGGCCAGAGGTGGATGAACGCAGTGCCCTTGTTTGGGTGTAGGGCCTGATCAGAGCCTGGAGGTACTGAGGTGCCGTTCCCCTCACAGCTCCGTAGGCAAGCACCATGGTCTTGTAGCGGATGCGAGCTTCAACTGGAAGCCAGTGGAGAGAGCGGAGGAGCGGGGTGACGTGAGAGAACTTGGGAAGGTTGAACACCAGACGGGCTGCGGCGTTCTGGATGAGTTGTAGGGGTTTAATGGCACAGGCAGGGAGCCCAGCCAACAGCGAGTTGCAGTAATCCAGACGGGAGATGACAAGTGCCTGGATTAGGACCTGCGCCGCTTCCTGTGTGAGGCAGGGTCGTACTCTGCGGATGTTGTAGAGCATGAACCTACAGGAACGGGCCACCGCCTTGATGTTAGTTGAGAACGACAGGGTGTTGTCCAGGATCACGCCAAGGTTCTTAGCGCTCTGGGAGGAGGACACAATGGAGTTGTCAACCGTGATGGCGAGATCATGGAACGGGCAGTCCTTCCCCGGGAGGAAGAGCAGCTCCGTCTTGCCGAGGTTCAGCTTGAGGTGGTGATCCGTCATCCACACTGATATGTCTGCCAGACATGCAGAGATGCGATTCGCCACCTGGTCATCAGAAGGGGGAAAGGAGAAGATTAATTGTGTGTCGTCTGCATAGCAATGATAGGAGAGACCATGTGAGGTTATGACAGAGCCAAGTGACTTGGTGTATAGCGAGAATAGGAGAGGGCCTAGAACAGAGCCCTGGGGGACACCAGTGGTGAGAGCACGTGGTGAGGAGACAGATTCTCGCCACGCCACCTGGTAGGAGCGACCTGTCAGGTAGGACGCAATCCAAGCGTGGGCCGCGCCGGAGATGCCCAACTCGGAGAGGGTGGAGAGGAGGATCTGATGGTTCACAGTATCGAAGGCAGCCGATAGGTCTAGAAGGATGAGAGCAGAGGAGAGAGAGTTAGCTTTAGCAGTGCGGAGCGCCTCCGTGATACAGAGAAGAGCAGTCTCAGTTGAATGACTAGTCTTGAAACCTGACTGATTTGGATCAAGAAGGTCATTCTGAGAGAGATAGCAGGAGAGCTGGCCAAGGACGGCACGTTCAAGAGTTTTGGAGAGAAAAGAAAGAAGGGATACTGGTCTGTAGTTGTTGACATCGGAGGGATCGAGTGTAGGTTTTTTCAGAAGGGGTGCGACTCTCGCTCTCTTGAAGACGGAAGGGACGTAGCCAGCGGTCAGGGATGAGTTGATGAGCGAGGTGAGGTAAGGGAGAAGGTCTCCGGAAATGGTCTGGAGAAGAGAGGAGGGGATAGGGTCAAGCGGGCAGGTTGTTGGGCGGCCGGCCGTCACAAGACGCGAGATTTCATCTGGAGAGAGAGGGGAGAAAGAGGTCAGAGCACAGGGTAGGGCAGTGTGAGCAGAACCAGCGGTGTCGTTTGACTTAGCAAACGAGGATCGGATGTCGTCGACCTTCTTTTCAAAATGGTTGACGAAGTCATCTGCAGAGAGGGAGGAGGGGGGGAGGGGGAGGAGGATTCAGGAGGGAGGAGAAGGTGGCAAAGAGCTTCCTAGGGTTAGAGGCAGATGCTTGGAATTTAGAGTGGTAGAAAGTGGCTTTAGCAGCAGAGACAGAAGAGGAAAATGTAGAGAGGAGGGAGTGAAAGGATGCCAGGTCCGCAGGGAGGCGAGTTTTCCTCCATTTCCGCTCGGCTGCCCGGAGCCCTGTTCTGTGAGCTCGCAATGAGTCGTCGAGCCACGGAGCGGGAGGGGAGGACCGAGCCGGCCTGGAGGATAGGGGACATAGAGAGTCAAAGGATGCAGAAAGGGAGGAGAGGAGGGTTGAGGAGGCAGAATCAGGAGATAGGTTGGAGAAGGTTTGAGCAGAGGGAAGAGATGATAGGATGGAAGAGGAGAGAGTAGCGGGGGAGAGAGAGCGAAGGTTGGGACGGCGCAATACCATCCGAGTAGGGGCAGTGTGGGAAGTGTTGGATGAGAGCGAGAGGGAAAAGGATACAAGGTAGTGGTCGGAGACTTGGAGGGGAGTTGCAATGAGGTTAGTGGAAGAACAGCATCTAGTAAAGATGAGGTCAAGCGTATTGCCTGCCTTGTGAGTAGGGGGGGAAGGTGAGAGGGTGAGGTCAAAAGAGGAGAGGAGTGGAAAGAAGGAGGCAGAGAGGAATGAGTCAAAGGTAGACGTGGGGAGGTTAAAGTCGCCCAGAACTGTGAGAGGTGAGCCGTCCTCAGGAAAGGAGCTTATCAAGGCATCAAGCTCATTGATGAACTCTCCGAGGGAACCTGGAGGGCGATAAATGATAAGGATGTTAAGCTTGAAAGGGCTGGTAACTGTGACAGCATGGAATTCAAAGGAGGCGATAGACAGATGGGTAAGGGGAGAAAGAGAGAATGACCACTTGGGAGAGATGAGGATCCCGGTGCCACCACCCCGCTGACCAGCTGCTCTCGGGGTGTGCGAGAACACGTGGGCGGACGAAGAGAGAGCAGTAGGAGTAGCAGTGTTATCTGTGGTGATCCATGTTTCCGTCAGTGCCAAGAAGTCGAGGGACTGGAGGGAGGCATAGGCTGAGATGAACTCTGCCTTGTTGGCCGCAGATCGGCAGTTCCAGAGGCTACCGGAGACCTGGAACTCCACGTGGGTCGTGCGCGCTGGGACCACCAGATTAGGGGTGTGAAGCGTTTGTATGGTCTGTGCAGAGAGGAGAGAACAGGGATAGACAGACACATAGTTGACAGGCTACAGAAGAGGCTACGCTAATGCAAAGGAGATTGGAATGACAAGTGGACTACACGTCTCGAATGTTCAGAAAGTTAAGCTTACGTAGCAAGAATCTTATTGACTAAAATGATTAAAATGATACAGTACTGCTGAAGTAGGCTAGCTGGCAGTGGCTGCGTTGTTGACTTTGTAGGCTAGCTGGCAGTGGCTGCGTTGTTGACACTACACTAATCAAGTCGTTCCGTTGAGTGTAATAGTTTCTACAGTGCTGCTACAGTGCTGCTATTCGGTGGCTAGCTGGCTAGCTAGCAGTGTTGATTACGTTACGTTGCGTTAAAAGAACGACAATAGCTGGCTAGCTAACCTAGAAAATCGCTCTAGACTACACAATTATCTTTGATACAAAGACGGCTACGATCAAACAAATCAAACCGTTGTACTGTAATGAAATGAAATGAAAATGTGATACTACCTGTGGAGCGAAGCGGAATGCGACCGGGTTGTTGAGTGCGGAAGTTCTATTCGGTAGACGTTGGCTAGCTGTTGGCTAGCTAGCAGTGTTTCCTACGTTAAGGACGACAAATAGCTGGCTAGCTAACCTCGGTAAATTAAGATAATCACTCTAAAACTACAAACTCTAAACTACCCAATTATCTTGGATACGAAGACAGCAAAGACAACTATGTAGCTAGCTAACACTACACTAATCAAGTCGTTCCGTTGAGTGTAATAGTTTCTACAGTGCTGCTATTCGGTAGACGGTGGACGTTTGCTAGCTGGCTAGCTGGCTAGCTGCTGGGCAGATAGCAGTGTAGACTACGTTAGGACGACGAAATACGATAATTACGCAATTATCTTTGATACAAAGACGGCTATGTAGCTAGCTAAGAAGAAATTGCTAAGATTAGACAAATCAAACCGTTGTACTATAATGAAATGTAATGAAATGTAATGAAAAGTTATACTACCTGCGGAGCGAAGTGCGAATGCGACCGCTCGCTCCAACCCTGCTCTTCCATTTGCCAACTAAAGAACAAGCTAGGGTGTGTGTCTGTCTGTAGTATATAGTCTCGCTATTGTTGTTTTACTGCTGCTATTTAATTACTTGTTACTTTTATCTCTTATTCTTCTCCGTATTTTTTTAAACTGTATTGTTGGTTGGAGGCTCGTAAGTAAGCATTTCACTGTAAGGTCTACACCTGTTGTATTCAGCGCATGTGACTAATACAATTTGATTTGACATAAGTTGTAATATGGCTTTTTCCCCTAGCTTGACATTTTCAGTGATTTTATCCACGTGTTCCAGCTGTCAAATCCACAAACATCGCACGGCATTATACCTAAAGCGTTGCCATTGGCTGCACGGAGACGCATTAAGAGAAATCCCATGCAGCCTTGTTTACAAGTTTGAACACTGGAATGTGAGATGTAATCTACACCTCGAATATTATGTTTTAGTTTTTAGTTTTTGAGAATCACTGCCAAAGCATCAGCTATGCGGGTTATTGCTTGATCTGATTGAATCTAGGCCTCTCTCTCTCTCTCTCTCTCTCTCTCTCTCTCTCTCTCTCTCTCTCTCTCTCTCTCTCTCTCTCTCTCTCTCTCTCTCTCTCTCTCTCTCTCTCTCTCTCTCTCTCTCTCTCTCTCTCTCTCTCTCTCTCTCTCTCTCTCTCTCTCTCTCTCTCTCTCTCTCTCTCTCTCTCTCTCTCTCTCTCTCTCTCTCTCTATATATATATATATATATATATATAGAGGCTCCTAGATATCTGGCTGCTGCAGAGGAAGAAATAAATCCACCTGTCTCTCACCCGACACACACACACACACACACACACACACACACACACACACACACACACACAGAGAGAGTGAGAGAGAGAGAGAGAGAGAGAGACAGGCAGGCAGGCAGGCAGGCAGGCAGGCAGACAGACAGACAGACAGACAGACAGACAGAGACAGACAGACAGACAGACAGACAGACAGACAGACAGACAGACAGACAGACAGACAGACAGACAGACAGACAGACAGACAGACAGACAGACAGACAGACAGACAGACAGACAGACAGACAGACAGACAGACAGACAGACAGAGCCAAACCAAGCTTGTCTTAATACATAAACACACAGCCCAATGCAAATGTAGTCTACATCTGAGCAGATGGCCATGTGTATTCCTACTTAGTGGCTCCACTCAGGAAAATGTTTGACAACCCTGGGCTTTCAGGGTTGTCAAGAGATGTGTCCAACAACACCATTCGCAAGGGTGTGATTCAACCCACTATAAGCCACTTTAAACACGCCTGACAAGAAACCTGCGCTGTCTGTAAATTAAAGAAGATATTTAATATTTTAATCAAGCGGCTCCTTCAAGAAGTTAATAATGTGGAGGTGAAGCCTTGTTAATGAGATCCTGTGCTACCATCCACAGCTGGGCTGGCTCCCACAGTGAGACGTGCTGGCATCTGGGCTATCATCTGATGAATGAAATATTATTTCAGATTTGGCTCAGCCACATCATTACTCTACGGTGGAGTGAGTGTGTGTGATCCTCTGTGTCTCCTCAGGTCATAGACTCTGAACCACAACAGAGTTGCCTATGCTTGACACACAATGAGCTTGAGAGGTCATGATGAGACAGCATAATGACAGGGACTGACTGACTACTGAAGTCAAACACTGGCTGATGATGGTAATCACTCTCTCTGAACCGGTATTTGCCAGTTTGAAGAGAGAGAGAAATTAAGAGTAAAATAACGAGAAGGCATTATTCTGGATCTGGAGTAATGAAATGGTTGAGGGGGGGGGGGGGGGGGGTAGTGTGGAATTAACCACTGACTTGTGATGACACCACAGCTGAATCTTTCATCAAATCTGCTATGGGTCAATGTATGGTCACACAAAGACTTTGGTCATTGCTGTTACAAGAAAAAAGCAGTAGCATAGCCTATGGTGTTCTTAGACGGCAACACATAATTCTACAGCAGTCATGTTAGAGCCTTCAGGGCAAAACTGATCAACATAGGGTTCGGGGAAAATAAAGAATATATATTAAACAATATATTTAAAATAATAATAGACAAGTAAAACACGCAATAATAAAAGTTATAATAAATACACAATAAGTAATGATATCTTGGCTACATGTGGTACAAGTACCGAGTCGATGTGCAGGGGTACGAGGTAATTAAGGTAGATATGTATATGTACACCAACTAGAAATAAGTGACAGATAATAAACAGTAGCAGCACCATATGGGATGAGTCAAAAAAGTTAGTGCAAAAAGGGTCAATGCAGATAGTCCGGGTAGGTATTTGGTTAACTATTTAACAAACTATTTAGGAGTCTTTTGGCATGGCGGTAGAAGCTGTTCAGGGTCCTGTTGGTTCCAGACGTGGTGCAGTGGTACTGCTTGCCATGCGGTAGCAGAGAGACCAGTCTATGACTTGGGTGGCTGGAGTCTTTGACAATTTTTAGGGCCTTCCTCTGACACCGCCTGGTATGGAGATCCTGGATGGCAGGGAGCTCGGCCCCAGTGATGTACTGGGCCGTACGCACTACCCTCTGTATCCTTGTGGATGCCAAGCAGTTGCCATACAGTGGAGGCTCCTCAGAGGAGGAAGGGGAGGACCATCCTCCTCAGTGAATTTAATACAAATACAAATTGTAAGACATTGAAAAAGTTATCCTTTTTAGATAAAACTATACTAAATATATGCACGTCACCAAATAATTTATTAAAACACACTGTTTTGCAATGAAGGTCTACAGTAGCCTCAACAGTACTCTGTAGGGTAACACCATGGTGTAGCCGGAGGACAGCTAGCTTCCGTCCTCCTCTTGGTACATTGACTTCAATACAAACCCTAGGAGGCTCTTGGTTCTCACCCCCTTCCATAGACTTACATAGTAATTATGACAATTTCCAGAGGAGGTCCTCAAACCTTGCAGAGCTCTTGCAGCATGAACTGACATGTTGTCCACCCAATCAAAGGATCAGAGAATGAATATAGTACTGAAAGCATAAGTTTTCTAAAAATTAACAAGCAGGAGAGAGATTTTGTTCTTTTTTAAACTTTCAGTTTAACTTACTTAGCCAGCAAATGCAGCAGGCTAGTTTAGTTACTCTAACACCCAGTTCAAACAGAGGGATGCTATGTTCGCTAGCTGGCTATGACTATCCAACACAACACTGGAACTCCTCCAAGTCAAGGTAAGCTTTTGGTTTTAGGAATTTATTGCCACCGGGGCCCGCCTGTTGACTAGGACGTTACTTTAGCTAATATGGGGGAAACGATGTAGGCTGTGTGTAGCGTTATGACATGGTTTGGCTTGGAAAGTTTTTTTTTACTTGGTCACATACAGCTGATGTGTTGTGCATTGAAGTCCACAAACAAAGGGAAAAGGTGAGAGGAGGAGAGTGCATAGAGTCGAGAAGAAATACAACGTGGCTGCTGTGAAATTGAACTGTGTTTATGCCTGATCAGGGGTGTATTCATTCTGCCAATTCTGTTGAAAAACGAAGCGGGGATAAAAATACCAGAATTTGTACAATAGAAACTCTCGTTTGCAACTATTGGAATAATGATTACACCCTAGATGAGCTAGATGCAGGCAAGGTGGTGTTGAATGTGTCACTGTCTGTTCATGTGTCACTGTCTGTCATCTCAAATTTTTCTCTCGACCTGTGTGCACCTACGTTGTAAACTTGAACTCATAGGCTAGGTTGTAACAACCTCATGATGGGTATAGGGAAAATGTGAGTATCATGTAGTAGCCTAAACCTATCACTGTTACATTGAACTGGGTGAATGGAATATAAATTACAGTCATCCAACATGTTAGAAATAAGGCCATGCTCATAAAAAGGAAAATCTGCCTCCCTCATCATAAACAGCACTGACCTCCACTGTTGCCTTACCAAGCGTTGATGCAGCCAGTCAAGATGCTCTCAATGGTACAGCTGTAGAACGTTTTGAGAACCTTTGAGTTGACCTCTAACCATTTCTGAGCAGGCACTTCAAAAGGCCATCCTGCAGAGCCTAATTTAAGCCCTCGCCCGATTGGTCTTTCCTCCCCAGCAGGGGCTGGCTCAGGGAGATGATGTAATTACTCCTCTAGCCCTGTTACCAGGGCAGCAGGGGGTGGTTGTTTGTAGGAGGTATTCCTAGAGTCACATCACTATGGCATGTGTTGGCTATGGGGGAAGTACACTTCAATATGAGATGTGTTGGCTATGGGGGAAGTACACTTCAATATGAGATGTGTTGGCTATGGGGGAAGAACACTTCAATATGAGATGTGTTGGCTATGGGGGAAGTACACTTCACTCCCCAGGAAACATGGCAAGAAGAATATTATGTCCCATCACATGCACTCACACACAGACAAACTGACTGACACACACACACACACACACACACACACACACACACACACACACACACACACACACACACACACACACACACACACACACACACACACACACACACACACACACACACACACACACACACAAACACACACACACACAGAGACAAACGATGGAACAGGGAAACCCACATCTGACGCCTCTGGAATGGGGTATTCCCAATGCCATCCAATGTTCCCTCGTCCCTCTCTACATCCCCCACAGAGAAGTCAGAGCATGTCTCTCTCTACCCTGACTCATGAAAAATACATTTTGGAAGATAGACATTTTCAAACCCTGCTCCTTTTTTGCCTTTATCCAGGACACTTGCATGAATTAATGATGACTGAATAAATCACAGTGTGGGGGCCAAGCTGCATTTCAATAAGCTACTGTCTCTTCTTGTTCCTCCCTCTTGCTAACTCACACTGTCTCAGATGACCTGTGGTGGAATACAGTGGTGGAATAAAGTGGTGGTCTGGTTGAATACAGTGATAGAATACAGTGGTGGAATACAGTGTGTACAGTATGGCCCTACATCCAAGCATCTATCTTTCTGCACCAATCACAAGGTCCATATACAAGTCTGCCTACAAGTGGGCTGAATCCTGGCGATATTCATTCATTCACACCTACACGTAGCAGTAAGGAGGAAGTGCTAGTGTCGGGGCATGTGGTGCTGCTGAAGTCGTCTGGAGATGACATGCTGTATCAGAAGAGATCAGAAAATATCTGATAATGGCATGCAAGGGTTTGTGTAGTTGTGCGTGTTGTTATAATGTGTGACACACACACAATGAATGAGAAGAAAGCACGGTAGGCTACGAGCCCGTGTTCTATCTGAGCATTTTAATGGCACAGAGACACAATGATAACTGGTGTGGCCACCCATAGCATTACTAGTCAGACAGTCTAACGTTGGCCGTAGAAGCTGAAGGGGCACTGAGTTAGAGAGAAAACCTAAGGGGATGATGAGGTTGTGTTGCGCAACGGCTGGTACTAAAATAGTAATTAATACTTACTCCTAATGTTTACTGCCACTCTCTTCCCCACAATCACCCTCACTTCACACCCACATACAGGCAATGTCATACAGGCAATGACACACACACTGGGTGGACTGGTCTGGCCTCTAACCCCCAGGCCAAAAGCAGCCGATGTTAATAAATGGTGGCTTGAGAAACTCCCCAGCTCCACAACACAACATCCTTATCGGAATCTATCTAGTCATTTATTAACCAATCCGTATGCCTCTAAATGTGCTCTGTGAGTATGGAACAACAGCGTCGTTCAACTATTGAAGTTAAGCGAAACGGAAGCGCAGAGGTCAGTTGGTTTCATGAGGTGATGTTATACAGGTAAGTTAGGTACATATCTGGGAGAAAGTTCATAAAAGCAAGTATCTGTCAGAGAAATGGAGTCATACAGGTTCATACAGGTTCATGACAACTAGCAAGTGTGTCAGTGCAGTGAGATGGGGCTGTCACCTGTTTAAGGTGGCTAGGCAGGCTCGGAGCGATGGCTCTCCTTTGTCCTTGAGCTCAGCCACCCAGCAAGAGAGCTGCGGGACCTGAGTCCCATTTCAGATGGACAGACATACTTATTGACACTACAGACTCAAAGTCACACTCCTCTGAGTGCCTTATTCCCTTTCTGTAGTCCTTCTGTCTGAGGGAACACGATGTACTGTATATGTGGTCAACTATAAGTTTATTCTTGACTTAAGTGTATGCAATTGAGCCGATGTTCTACAGCAGGGCTATTCAACTTTTACCCCACGAGGTCCAGAGCATGCTAGTTTTATGTTCTACATGATAAATAATTGCACACACCTGGTGTCCCAGGTCTAAATCAGTCCCTGATTAGAGGGGAACAATGAAAATAATGAAGTGGCTTAGATTCCGGATTTTCTGGAACCCGACTTTTTTGTGGATGTGCGATCTGTGGATGTGCGATTTTCTTTTACGTTGCTGCTTCTCAGAACTCCCACTGCCACGTCCCCCTCATTGACATGAAGGGGTAAAGACTTGATGTTGTACACCCGCCCGCCCAACTAGCATCACTACTCTGTACGGTTCAGACTTAGAATATGTGGACAACTATAAATTCCTAGGTGTCTGGCTAGACTGTAAACTTTCCTTCCAGACTCATATTAAGCATCTCCAATCCAAAATTAAATCTAGAATCGGCTTCCTATTTCGCAACAAAGCCACCTTCACTCATGCTGCCAAACATACCCTCGTAAAATGGACTATACTACCAATCCTTGACTTCGGCAAAGTAATTTACAAAATAGCCTCCAACACTCTACTCAGCAAATTGGATGCAGTCTATCACAGTGTCAAACCCACTGGCTCCAGGTTGTCTATAAGTCTTTGCTAGGTAAAGCTCCGCCTTATCTCAGCTCACTGGTCACCATAGCAACACCCACCCGTAGCACGTTCTCCAGCAGGTATATTTCACTGGTCATCACCAAAGCCAACACCTCCTTTGGCCGCCTTTCCTTTAAGCATCAGCTGTCAGAGTAGCTTACCGATCGCTGCAGCTGTACACAGCCCATCTGTAAATAGCCCATCCAACAAACTACCTAACTCATCCCATATTTGTTTGGTTTTCTGCTCTTTTGCACACAAGTATTTCTACTTGCACCTCCTCATCTGCACATCTATCACGCCAGTGTTAATTGCTAAATTGTGATTACTTCGCCTCTATGGCCTATTTATTGCCTTACCTCCTTACTTCATTTGCACACACTGTATACAGATTTGTCTATTGTGTTATTGACTGTACGTTTGTTTATCCCATGTGTAACTATGTGGTGTTTTTGTCGCACTGCTTTGCTTTATCTTGGCCAGGTAGCAGTTGTAAATGAGAACTTGTTCTCAACTGGCCTACGTGGTTAAATAAAGGTGAAATAAAAATAAATAAATAAATAAAGATATGGTCGACATGTTCGAACTATGCATTCCATGCCTCAACCGCGATTTCATGTTATTTTTTCATGACATAGTCTACATGTTGGTACAAACTTTGTTGTCTGTTGTAACAGTATATTTAGGCAAGCATATCAAACACAAGCAAGACATATACAGGCAGCTAAATTAGGCATTATTTTCTCATCATTGCAAACATTGGCTAGTTATTTTTCAGCAACTCTCGCTACGATATGGCAGCATAACAATAAAGATTATCATCACAAATAGTAGGCAGTCTAAAGCAGTAGTTGACAAACAACGTAAGGAATAATGGCGCACCAGGCGATGCAAAATTAACTCACCCAATGTCAGACTCCGGATATACAGTACCAGTCAAAAGTTTGGACACACCTAGTCATTCAAGGGTTTTTCTTTATTTTTACTATTTTCTACGTTGTAGTATAATAGTGAAGACATCAAACCTATGAAGTAACACATATGGAATCAATCAGCCTGACTAACCGGTGTCTGTATGTAGCCTCGCTACTTTTATAACCTCGCTACTGTATATAGCCTCGCTACTGTTTTTCACTGTCTTTTTACTGTTGTTTCTATTTCTTTACTTACCTATTGTTCACCTTTTTTGCACTATTGGTTAGAGCCTGTAAGTAAGCATTTCACTGTAAGGTCTACACCTGTTGTATTCGGCACACGTGACAAATAAACTTTCATTTGATTTGATGTAGTAACCAAAAAAAGTGTTAAACTAATCAAAACATATTTTATATTTGAGATTCTTCAAAGTAGCCACCCTTTGCCTTGATGACAGCTTTGCACACTCTTGGCATTCTCTCCACCAGCTTCACCTGGAATATCTTTCCAACAGTCTTGAAGGAGTTCCCACATATGCTGAGCACTTGTTGGCTTCTTTTCCTTCACTTTGCGGTCCAACTCATTCCAAACCATCTCAATTGGGTTGAGGTCGGGTGATTGTGGAGGCCAGGTCATTTGTTGCAGCACTCCATCACTCCCCTTCTTGGTCAAATAGCCCTTACACCGCCTTGAGGTGTGTTGGGTCATTGTCCTGTTGAAAAACAAATGAAAGTCCCACTCAGCGAAAACCAGATGGGATGGCGTATCGCTGCAGAATGCTGTGGTAGCCATGCTGGTTAAGTGTGCCTTGAATTCTAAATAAATCACAGATAAGTGTCACCAGCAAAGCAGCCCCACACCATCACACCTCCTCCTCCATGATTCACGGTGGGAACCACGCTCACCTACTCTGCGTCTCACAAAGACATGGCGGGTTGGAACCAATAATCTTCAATTTGGACTCATCAGATCAAAGGACATCTTTCCACCGGTCTAATGTCCATTACTTGTGTTTCTTGGCCCAAGCAAGTTTCTTCTTCTTATTGGCCAAAGCAAGTTTCTTATTATTATTTCTTCCTTTAGTAGTGGTTTCTTTGCAGCAATTCGACCATGAAGACCTGATTCACGCAATCTCCTCTGAACAGTTGATGTTGACATGTGTCTGTTACTTGAACTCTGTGAAGCATTTATTTTGGCTGCAATTTCTGAGGTTGGTAACTCTAATGAACTTATCCTCTGCAGCAGAGGTAACTCTGGGTCTTCCTTTCCTGTGGCGGTCCTCATGAGAGCCAGTTTCATCATAGCGCTTGATGGTTTTTGTGACTGCACTTGAAGAAACTTTCAAAGTTCTTGAAATGTTTTGCATTGCCTGACCTTCATGTCTCAAAGTGATGATGGACTGTAGTTTCTCTTTGCTTATTTGAGCTGTTCTTGCCATAATATGGACTTGGTCTTTTACCAAATAGAGCTATCTTCTGTATACCAATCCTACCTTGTCACAACATAACTAATTGGCTCAAAATCAAATTCCACAAATTAACTTTTAACAAGGCTCACCTGTTAATAAAAATGCATTCCAGGTGACTACCACATGAAGCTGGTTGAGAGAATCCCAAAAGTGTGCTAAGCTGTCATCAAAGCAACGGGTGGCTACTTTGAAGAATCTCAAATATAAAATATATTTTGATTTGTTTAACACTTTTTTGGTTACTACATGATTCCATATGTGTTATTTAATAGTTTTGAAGACTTCACTATTATTCTAGAATGAAGAAAATAGTAAAAATAAAGAAAAACCCTGGAATGAGTAGGTGTCCAAACTTTTGACTGGTACTGTACATGCTCGGCTGCCTAGAACATTCGGCTGCCCAGAGGTGGAACAGCTAGGTAGTTTATTCGTGCGGTACTTGCATGATCATTGAGTAGTTAAAACACAGATCGTTTTTTGCCCCAATGCAAAACTCAAGTGCGAAACTCTGGCTTGTGGCCACGATATGGCAGCAACTATAAAGATTAGCCTTCATCATCACACAAAACGTTCATTGTTTTTAATCCAATGCAATGTGTAGGGATTGTGTCCTGCATGTGCAATTGCAATATCCGTTACAACAGACAGAGACGGTTGTATAGCCATCGCTGCAGTTTTTTTTTTTATTCCAGCTGTTCAGGAGTATGGGGCAGAGATAGTCTACATCATCATGGTTCAGGAGACGGTGAGCAAAGAGAGAAATGTAAAAGGGGAGAAACCTCTGTATTCATAACCAAGGCCCTGAAAAAAAGCAGTGTAACAGGTTTCTAGGTCCAGAGTTGAATTTTAGGGTTCTATAGTATTGAATCACAGCTCTTTTAAAGTCTCAGACTTGTCCTTTCATGTCAGCAGAATTGGGCCAGACTGATTAGTGACACAAGATACTATTTTTTGACCAACAAAAATGGCACACACCACAACCCTGACTGGTGTACAGTATGACATCTATACAACAATTTCAAAACTGCCCATTTAAAGTAACACAGCCCTCCCATGTTTCACAGCATTGAAATGTCAAGTATGGACTGCTACTCATCTAACTAATGCTGTGAGTACTGTTGACAGTGTGAGAAACACATGATATCATTCCGTTTATTTACAAGGGTCTAGCTGGCTCCAACTTCTAAGTTACAGATCCGGTGTGTGGCACAATCAAACAAGGTTTCCAGACAATGTTTGCTCTGTTTGGGAACACAGAGTAGTTCAACTGAAAATTCTGTGAAAAATGTCCTGTTGTCAACAGTAATTCTTGAAAACTCAACGTATTCATAGAAAACGCAACAAATCAATCAGTTTAATTTGGCAGTACGCCGACAGCAGTTCCACAATGCTCTTAAACAAGATAGCACCTTCCTCATCCACTTCTCTGAACTTGTTGTTTCTGAGTAGCTGTCTGACCATGCCCAACCAGCCCAGTCAGTTCTTAGTCACTGTGGGTACTGCGTAGCTGGTCCATTGACAAATCATCAACTCAGCCAGGTTAGACACGGAGAGGGCCGAGGGCTCCGATCAATATACCTGGTTGACTCAGTTTACTGAGAAGATGGAGCGGGCATTTTGTTTTCCTGGCCCCGCGATGATAAACAGCAGGCTCAGTCGGTCGGAGACCACGATGCTAGTAAAGAGTCTGACGTATCATACCCCTTCCTTCAGGCTTGACTGGATAGTGGCAAGCAGCCCTGTTTCCTTGTGTACAACTGAAATGATCATAATACTGTGATTGCAGTCCACTCCACTGCATGCGCTCAGCTGACCCTCAATGTAAAAGTTCATTAGCAGAACCATTCTCAGCTCCCTGCAGTGGCACGGGGCTGGTGTACTCTGGGTACACTGAACTGGTCTGAGGCCTACAGACGGCACCACATAATTAAAAGGGCAAGGAGAATTACATGTGGTGTTAAAACGAGTTCAGAGTGTAATCAGATTATAGATTATATCATGATTCCTAGATTACAGACCTGTAATCTAGCTCTCTGATCTCGTGTTTCAGAGAGCCTACAGTCATTCCCATTTCAAACACCCAAATCCCTCTGGGACAATTAGTGTTTCAATTATTATGAAAAATATTGACGTCATAATATGGGGTAGGGGTATCATCGATATAATCCTCTGGCTCTAGTTTTATTTTATCTTGAGTATTGTCCAGTCATATGGTCAAGTGATGCAAAGAAAGACTGAGTTAAGCTGCAGATGGCCAAGAACAGAGCGGTACGCACGCATGCACGCACACACAGACACACACACACTACATGTTCATGTATGTAAATTGTAAAGTCTTTTGTCTGTAATATATTTTTTGTTATGTGTCGGAACCCAGTAAGACTAGCTGTTGCCATTGACGTCAGCTAATGGGGATCCTAATAAATCAAAATATCCTCTCTCATTCTACACATCTGTTGCACACATAGAATTGCATGCTGGATAGCACAAATAAAACACATGACCAGACAGTCACTATTTGTCATAGCTGGCAATGTTACCTCTGTCACTGGGATGGGATGGGTTGTTTTACGGTCACAGAGACCTTGCTAGAGGCTACGGGGTAACATGTCACCATGTCCCAAAACAAACGGTTTTCCTGAAAACACTAGGGGAGAGCTAGCTTAATGCCCTCTGTTGTGTTTCTAGGAAAGAGAGTAGAGCATTTGTTGATTTCAAAAGAATAGATTATTCACGTTCAATTAATCTTGGGCTATTAGTCTGGGGTGACCCAGGAGCTGAGAGTGAATTGGTTTTTAATGAACTCTGATGGCTTTACCTTTCTCTGTCTTTGTTCTCAGCGAACATGATAACCTTGACCTCCATGTTATAATAACCTTTTCTGGAGATGAGGTAATGGAAGTTGATTGATTTGACTTAACAGTGGAAATATGAACTTCAAACTCAATCTTTCAAAGGTCTGGGTTCTCTCAGGCTATAATAACGTTTGTTCTCCTGCATCTCAAGTAGTCCCAAAATAGGGGCAAGTGGGCTGTACTGACTCTCATGAAATGAAATGGAATTTGCGTAGATTTGGTGGAGGAAGAATTTTTGGAGCCAGGATCAGAACAGAGTAGAATAGGTTTGTCTTAATTTGAGGGTTGAAAAAACCCTGCTCTGTTATTTCCCACTGGTTCTGATGAGTCATAAGAACCTCAAGACAAGGAAACATTACAGGGCATGATTTCTATAACCTTTCTCTTACTGTTTCAACTCATTCCTAACTCCCTCTCCCCTAGCTCCTCACACTAGTTCCCTGTCTTCTTCAGTCATTTCCTGAAGATAACAAGCAGAGTAAGTTATATTTTGCTGAATTAAGTCTCTGTCACTTTGGCTCTGCTGGTTCAGTGTGGCTGTCACACCTGGCCCCTGGCAGGGGCTCTCCCAGCATGACTGTACTGTCACACAAAGCAGGCCTGACAGCCAAACAGTCAGCTGCTGTCACTGAGCTGAATGTATGGCCACCTCCTATGGTCGTGACAGAACAACATTAAAGTTTCACACGGCACGCACTTCAGAAAACAGCTGGTGGTATACACAACATAGTATAGGATAGGCAACAGGATAGTACAGTTTAGACTCCTCCACTTCCCACCAGGGCTAGCTGCCTCTGTTGCATGTCTTTTCATATGTATGAGTGTGTGCCAGACCATCCAACTACCACAGGGATAATATCTGCATTGAGGAGTGGAGGCCCGTATGGAAAGTGAGACGCTTAGTTCACTGAGACATTCCTCATGTTGTTTTCTCTCTCTCTTTCTATCGCACTCTTTCTCTTACTAGCTCTCTCTCTCTCCCTTTCCTTCCTCTCTCTGTCTCTCTCTCTTTCTCCACCTCTCTCTCTCCCTCTATCTCTCTTGCTCTCCATCTCCCTCCCTCTTCCTCATTCTCTCTGTTGCTCTCTCTCTCTCTTTCTCTTACCAGCTCTTTCTCTTACTAGCTCTCTCTCTCTTTCTTTCTCTTACTAGCGCTCTCTCTCTCTCTCTTTCTTTCTCTTACTAGCGCTCTCTCTCTCGCTCTCTCTTTCTCTTACTAGCGCTCTCTCTCTCTCTCTCTCTCTTTCTCTTACTAGCGCTCGCTCTCTCTCTCTCTCTTTCTCTTACTAGCGCTCTCTCTCTCTCTCTCTCTCGCTCTCTTGCTCTCCATCTCCCTCCCTCTTCCTCATTCTCTCTCTCTCTCTCTCTCTCTCTCTCTCTCTCTCTCTCTCTCTCTCTCTCTCTCTCTCTCTCTCTCTCTCTCTCTCTCTCTCTCTCTCTCTCTCTCTCTCTCTCTCTCTCTCTCTCTCTCTCTCTCTCTCTCTCTCTCTCTCTCAATTCAATTCAATTCAATTAGATTTATTGGCATGATGTAACAATGTACATATTGCCAAAGCTTAACTTGGAGATTTACAATATTAACATAATTAATAATAGTAATCAATATTGTCAACAGGATAACAGTAACAACAATAATCAAGGGTCAAAATAACCATACATTTAACAATAACAATAAGCATAGAGGACATGTGCTGATTGGTTGGTCTGTCAGACACTGTCCCTCATCTCTCTCTCTCTCTCTCCCAAATAATTGGGGAGTGCAAGTGCCGAGAAGACATCCACTCAGCTGTTGAACTGCAAGAGGCTTTACAGAAATTGTGGAAAAGAGGAATCAAATAGGTGAGAACAGCTGGAAAACTATTTTAGAAAGGATAGACCTAAGGCTTACCTATAGGTCAATGTCTGAAATAGAAAAACATGTTGTTGAACAAGAGGGTAGGACCGAGAAATTAACCCTTTTTCCACCCTCCCATCAGTTTAGTATGACAGAGAAAGTGTAGATGAGGACAGGTTACACTGTTTTGTATATAACTGATGGATATGCACTTGCTCAATCCTACAGTATCTCTCCTTTTAAAACTCTGTATTGGCCATGCATGAGATACTGCATGAAGGCGAGTTATCATAGATGGCGGCGATATTTTACATGCCATCTACAGCGTTTACTGACACACAACCTGTGTGCCTCAGTTGGTAGAGCACGGCACTCACAACGCCAAGAATCGTGGGTTTGATTCTTGCTGGGGCCACCCATACGAATAATTTATGCACGCATTACTGTAAGTTGCTCTCCAGCCTACTCAGATATTCCCTTGGATGTCTACAGTGTCCAAGAGAAGAAGCATGCCCCTACATTGTTCTGCAATCATAAAATCCCTTTACACTGGACTTGGCTACACTTACACAGGGAAATGTACCTTGCTCACATCCGTTCTTGGAGCATGGCAGTGTTGACAAAATAAAAGTGACATTGACACTTAGTCAAAGCATTATATTTAATTTCCCTTGAAGTCGTCAGCCACTTAGCCTTGTTTAAATACTCCAAACCAGAAGGTGGCAGTAGCATTGTTTGACAATGCATGTTTATGTGTGGATTCCAATGTAAGCTATTAATGTTGTTATTTTGTAGAAAGCCCTTGTTGATACTAGCCAGATGGCCACAGCTAGATAACTATGCTAACGTTTATGTAGCTAGCTAAACATTTGGCTATGGGCTGGCACTGGCCGTATGGCATTATGGAGAGTGAATGAATTTGTTTTAGCAAGATGATGAAGAAACAAATTCATTCAATCTCCATAATGCCATACGGCCAGTGCCAGCCCATAGCCAAATGTTTAGCTAGCTAGATAAACGTTAGCATATTCACTAGCTAGCAAAACATAGCTAGCTAGCTAAGGAAACTGCACTAACTCGGCAGCTAACACAGACACCTCTTTCATGGAAATAGATCCATTGTGATTTTATTATGTCAATACTAACTACAGTGGTTAGCTAGCTTGGAGGAAGTATTTAGTGTTGTGTGCATTGCGTCTGTGCACTTAGTCAGCTACCATCGAACAGCCTACATTGCATATGAAGTGTGAGTGGCTCATGACATTTAACTGTGGATGTACAGAGAAAATGCCCTCTTTTTTCCTTTTTGTTGTCACTCCTGTTGCCTCCCCCACGTGGAGTTTGTGCTCTCTGATTGGCTCAAAGTCAAGTTCTCTGTGTGTTTCATGCTTTAGATGCACCTCTCTTTGCCACAGAGACAAAATGTTTCTGTTTTAATGTAACTGCCCAGTGTTTACAGATTTCTATGAAATATGATTCCTTTTAATACAAAGTGTCTCTATGGGGCAGACAGAACATTTTACAGTTTTAGAATTTGTTTCCTGCAATTCTACAGTACACATTTTGCCATGGTTTATGTCATGGCTATCTGAGTGACTCAAACATTATATCAAAATCAATGGGGACCACATGCCATGACATTTTGGGAATTTTTGATTCTCCCTCACTGTCTGGTTTTTATTTGGATGGTTGTTAGTTCTCAAAGATGATCTTATTAAAAATTATACAGCTCCATTATCTTTTCTACATACTTTATATATGATTGTAGTCATTTAAGTTGACACTGAAAACATTATAGCATCCAGAACATCTTATTTTTATGGCAGCCATGATTTAGAAGCTGCGGCCCGCCTTTGCTAAATTTATTTAGGGGAAACACTGATACATACTGTATATACTTCCAGAAAATATGCCTATTTTATGAAGATTACGCAAAGTCACACATCTTCTATGAGCAGATGCTATTTGGCTTGCGCTGATTGGGTTGTTTGTCTGGGTTATCTCGTTTCGCCACTTATCTGACTGTGTCCCTGTTGCACAGGCAATAACTGCTGCACAAGACTTTATGGGCAGAATCCCATCTGCAGAGAGCCTATTCCGTTCTTATCCACAGTGGCTATCTTCGTTTCCTATCATGTCTCCCTGTGATCCGGTGTTAAGCATAGTGGTGACATATGACTGTCTCTCAGGAATATCTTTACCCAGATACTGTCTGGGTAAAGAGTCGTGCAGGACACTTTGAATTTATTTTGCCATTGGATTTGTTGCGCTGCCAGACTCAGAAGAAGATGAAAATATGTGGTTTTCGGGCAATGGCCTTATGGGATAGCTAGCAACTTGTAAACAATTACCCATTCCTTTATGAGTACTAATTTAGTAGCAATGTTCAATCATTTTCTACAAAAAAAACTAATATTGTGATGGTAATGACTTATGTTTAGGATGATAATTATTAGTTGGCTTAAGTCGCTAGCTAGCTACAGTATCTTCAACCTAGCCACACTCTTAAGAATGCTGGGTTGTTCAGATGACCCAACTGCTGGGTTGCAGGCATTGGGTCACTTCGTTGGGTTGTTTTCTTTAAAAAGAGTCCGGTTGGGTTGTTGCTGCTGAGTTATTGATGGTAAAATCTTCCTAAAAACTATATTTTGGTATTTTCTTCATTAGTCCGCTGTTGATACAGTCCCAACATGTTTTACATGTCAGCAGTCAAGTTAAGATATTGGACTTTGAAGAAGCAAAGTGTCACTTGCCACATCATCACGATGATGCATTTTTAAATCAAATGATGCATTTTGGGTCATTGACACGATCGTCGTATGGAATGGACCAAGGTGCAGCGTGGTGAGCGTACATTCTTTCTTTATTTTGCAAATGTCGCCAACAAAACAATAATACAACAAAAACGACCGTGAAGCTCCGTAAGGCTATACATGCACAAACGAAGACAACTACCCACAACTACCAAAAGGAAAAAAGGCTGCCTAAGTATGATTCCCAATCAGAGACAACGATAGACAGCTGTCCCTGATTGAGAACCATACCCGGCCAAAACATAGAAACAAACAACATAGAATGCCCACCCCAAATCACACCCTGACCTAACCAAATCGAGAAATAAAACGGCTCTCTAAGGTCAGGGCGTGACAGTCATTGTGATGATGTGGCAAGTGAAACCCAAAAGGTTATACTCCTTTACTTCTAAGAGTGTAGGCTAGCCTATAGATGTGACTAGATGACCAGGTGATTTGCCTGAAAATCCATAGGACTACACTAGCCCCTTTCCTTTTTATGCTATAGCTTTTTTAGTTTCCAAGCAGCTCCCAAATGTAGGTCTTTCAACTTGGCCCATTTTCTGTGAGCAAGCCAGTGTGTAAATGGAGGGTTTCTATATTGAGGCTGTGGTGGCAAATTTCTGCATTACCAAATGAGGAGAGTTACAAACATCACACACCAGTCAGAGTTATACTTAAACTACATCTTTAATAATAATAAGAGCTTTGCATTAGCAATGACTTTCAATGATGCGCCATTTCTAATGAACCATTGAAAGTGACAACACAAAAGTACAAAGATCTTTTATAGCCAAGATACACCCCTCTCAACCTACATGACAAACCACAGATCTTAGGAACAGTTCACAAAGAAAGACTTTTACTTGAGAAAGGAGTATCCCATAGCCAGATAGAATTCGCTATAAATTATCGTTCAGTAAAACGAGGATCTAATCTCGTTCCTGGTACTTCATAGCACAAAAACACCAACTCATCCAAAGGCATAAATCAATTGTCAACTCTAGATACACCCATCTCAAGTAAACCCCCTCTTGACCCCACTCCTGGACAAGCTCACTGAGGGGAGTGAGCCTCTAGGTCACACACTATCCCAGGATAAGTGCAACATCAGAGAGGACATACAATGGTTCCATACACATTCCCCAATGCCAAAGGAGGGAGTGACTTGCGCACAGACATTGTGGAGACAAGAAATTGGTTCCCCTTTAATCACGCCACCCCTTCACATGGTTTAACAGATACATTCACATATGAAGACAATGTTCCATCCTGTCCTCTTCCCTTTCTGATATTCTGCATAGCACCAGGGATATGTGAAAGACAAGCCTGACCTCTCCCCTCTCTGGGCCCCAAGTGACTGAGCCCCAGCTGAGGGAAGAATTGCAACTGCCAACACTAGAGTCCAAAGAAATACATTCTAATAGACATGTATATCACATAAACATATTATGCAATACAACCATTATAACATAATCTTGCAATTTTTCACGACAAGGCACACCGTATTTCTTTCAGAACATTGGCCAAAAGGACCAGGGAGGTACTGTACAGCCAAGCAATGTCAGCAGAGGTTACTGTAATATATTTATGCCCAACCCAGGACATACAACTCCAGTGTGGTTCCCTCTGCAAACCGGGAACCTGTGCAAGTCGGGACCCTAAGCAATCGACTCCATATTTCCATAATTTATTTGGCTTTGTTTTGGGCACCTTGGACGGTTCCAATGTCGATCATATTGCAAATAGGCATTTTCAAAACCTCTGTGTTTTGTTCACAGAACTGTGATTGGTAGGAATGTGTGGCATCAATCATAATGCAAAATACTCATATTCACTAGAGGTGAATGTGTTGTTGTGATTCCAGCACTGCAGCTGGAAGGAGTGGGGCATTTTGCAGTGTACCAACAAATTAGAGTCTAAGATAAGAATCAGAAATAACAAGAAGGCTACCAAGGGTAGGCTAGGCCTAATACTGCTGTTGTGAACAACACAATACACTGACTCTATCTCTTTAGCCTTGCACAGCGACATCACATTAGGTTAGATTATTACATAAACACACTCTCTAATACACTGACTCTATCTCTTTAGCCTTGCACAGTGACATCACATTAGGTTAGATTATTACATAAATACACTCCCCAATACACTGACTCTATCTCTTTAGCCTTGCACAGCGACATCACATTAGGTTAGATTATTACATAAACACACTCTCTAATACACTGACTCTATCTCTTTAGACTTGCACAGCGACATCACATTAGGTTAGATTATTACATAAACACACTCCCCAATACACTGACTCTATCTCTTTAGCCTTGCACAGCGACATCACATTAGGTTAGATTATTACATAAACACACTCCCCAATACACTGACTCTATCTCTTTAGACTTGCACAGCGACATCACATTAGGTTAGATTATTACATAAACACACTCCCCAACACTTCCTTTGTGTGAAAATATGACTTAGAGGAGGTGGTGTTTACTACTTTCTGCCCCTGCTCAGTCAAATTCCTGATTGCATTGTCATACGCTCCAACATACATTACTCTGCCTGTTCAACACAGCCTGTGTAATAATAAGTATGTAGCTACCTGTTCTGAACAAAATATTGACTGACTAAACCAGTGGTTCCCATTCCCAACCTTTTTCAGTTACTGTATGACCAACTGAATTTGACTCTGCCCCGAGTACTCCTGGAGTACCCCCTCATGTGCATTTTACCTCATGTGCATTTTACCAGTAAGCCTATGTAACAGGGTTGGTTATGTTTCCACTTGCCTCTAAAGAAATGTGTATTTGATGTTCAAGCATTCTTATTGGTTAGTTCAACTCTGATGACAATAAGGGGTGTTGTGATTGGCCCCGCTTGCAGATAGGGGGAGATCGCGAACGTCAGGTCTTCCCAGTATGAAAATGTGATGCGAGGGGTAGGTCACGTTCTGAATACTGTTTTCTATTTTCTATTTTACAATGTGTACAAGTTTGCTGTACGTTACTGATTTTATACATGTGTGGGTATATGGTACCTGTTAGGGATTGAGGGGCTTTCTGGGATGTGCTTTGGCATATGATTGCTGTAAATAATTGTGTTAGCTAGCATACACCGATGTCATGGTCACATAAGCCACGGCTAACACAGTTGTCTTCATGCTACAGATTTTGCCATCGACAGCCATCAACACTGTTAAGTCCTGCACAACTAACGTGCTGTTTCCCATTTAACAACAGGTATTTACACATGTTATATTTTGTATTGTATTGTTGTATTTTGTTCGCCCAGTATGAAAATGTGATGCAAGGGATTTTGCCATCGACAGCCATCAACACTGTTAAGTCCTGCACAACTAACGTGCTGTTTCCCATTTAACAACAGCAGAAATAAATGATGCTCAACTGGGACCACTGGCCGAAGTTATTTATTTTGTGAAAACACAACGCATGGGGAGTACATTATACATCTGTTACACCTATGGTCTCATCAGTCTTCTCAAGTACCCCCTGTGGATAGGCCAAGTACCACCGCTGGGAACCAGTGATTTTCACCCAAACAGATACATGGCATATGCATTGTCACACACGGAGATGCAATTCAGAACCACATTGATGGATGAATACAACATCTCTGCTTGACCGAGAGCTATGTAGCACTAGGATAATTACTTATGGTTCTTTGCTACAGTAATTATGTAATTTGTTCTAAGGCGTTGGCAGAGCAAGCTCAGCATCAACAGTCGACCACATAGAAAACACAACGCTCGGTAGAAACAAAACAATGCGTGCGCTGCGGATTGATGCCTAGCAGACGCGCGGCGGATGGACACCCTACCAGTGCCAAAAGGCAACGTGATGCAGCCCATTACGCTACCACTTATGATCAAAATTGTGGACAATTCTGTTTAAGAGTTTGAAGCACTCAACCCCGAAACAGAGCCCAACTAGGAACGTAACCTACACTGGCTAGTCGTCCATTCGGCCAAGCAAATGAATAGAATAAACGGCATCCCATACCTAGTAAGAGCAGTTTCACCTCCCTTGCAGCCTTCTCACCATCCTCGCGGAGATTTTTATCAATCATCTTTGATCTCTCCGCGGCCGCTTTATCTTCCGCACTTAGCGTACAACCCATGTTTCCAAAAGCACGCGCGCACTGACGGCCGGCGCAAGGATTCTTGAAGGATTTCGTCTTGACTGCTGTTTGATACGCCAACAAAAAAGAAACGGTTATTCAAAATCCTTCCTGTCCTGTTCAAGAGACGTGCGCGTGAAAATGTTGTAGTCTAGTTCTAGTTCAATCCAAATGGCACGCACAAAATGTCGTTATTCTGAGTGATGTAAACAAATGTTCCGTCAATACCTAGCTATATCCTTTTGGTCGCAGAGCAATCTTCTTGGAGATGCTACTTCAAGGAATACCACTGAAAGTTGCAGTCAAATCTCAGGTTGCGTATACGAATTGGTTCTGTAGTATTGACCATTGGTAATCAATTCTGACAGTCGCACCGATATAAGCTAGTCAATCGTATTCCTCGTTCGTTCGTTTCTTTCGACCAAGTGAAGGTAGGTGGAATTCAATCACATGGATGTGTTCCTAGTGAGCGACTGCGCTCCCAGACTCAACCGCGCAGTCAAATGAACATAACCAGTGGAAATCCAGACAAACCGCTGGCGCTCTTCAGCTGCCAACCTGCTGCTTGCCTTCTACGGGGATTTGTTGACACCCTTTCTGTGCTCAGTTGATATAATATATCCACATTGTGTGTCGTAGATTTAACAAATGGTTGATACACCACCGTTGGTAAGTTTTCTGCAGTAACGGGAGGCAATAGCCTAGTGCCAAATGCATCCTATTTGAAACCCTGCTGTAAATTCCGTGATTTGCAAGTCTCTTGTCTTATGGGAAATGTAGGCAATTATGTAGTAGCCTACCTCAACTCCATGGAGTATACATACCTTTTAGTAAATGGTAATCAAATACAACCACCGACTGTTTCCTTGTTTTAATTGGCACATGCGCATTCGTGCTGTTACCATTTTAGGGCAACAGCAATAAGGAAACAGTCTGTGGTTTTATTTGATTGACGTTTTATTAAAATTTATGAATTTCAGCAAATAAAGAAAGACACTTATCATCAGAGGACAAACATAGGTACACGATAAGGGTTTAAGAATTTACATGTTTGAAGTTTCGACTAATAGCGACTCGAAGGAGTCGTATTCATTTTTTTTAAAACTAGTCTGCGCTCAAAGTTGAGGTAGCCTACTTGGCGAGCAATTATTGGAATATACTGTAAATGGGTTAGGTAGAGGGTGAGCACTGCAATGATCTGCGTGAGCATCATCATTCACTGGGATAATATTCATGGTGGTCTAATTATAGGAATCCATGTTTTTTTCCAGATGATAAATAAGAAATGTGTCCATATATCTAAATGAACATGGGATGGGATGACTATGACACCTCTCCACCAGCAATGGACTGCACTAAACATTTAAATGGATCTGTTGCACTTTACATTAAGTGGCCTAAAATTGTATGGTAGGCTAATTACACGGCAGGTATAATTCTAGTGTAATTACAGTGTAGGTAAATTGGTACATTGATCTGGACACAAGGGGGAGTATTACAACTCATAAAACTGATGGCTGTATTTTTCTTAAGTGATTTCTTTGGTATCCAAACTATTCTCATATGATTTCATGTTCAAAAGCCTATTCATGAACAACATATCTTATAACTTAATTAACCACTTTACTGCCAACAACTAAGCAATGTTCTGTTGAAGGGACCCTCACACTGATTTTTGACTGTTTCATGTAGGCCTACAGGGAACAGATAGTCCTCTTCATAAGTATGTTGTTTTAATACTGATTAAAGAAGATTTATGATTCATATAAATAACTACTGTGTCAAGTATTTGCTAACACAGCCTGGAATATGTTCCGGGATTCCTCCGATGGCATTGAGGAGTACACCACATCAGTCATTGGCTTCATCAATAAGTGCATCAATGACGTCATCCCCACAGTGACCGTATGTACATACCCCAACCAGAAGCCACGGATTACAGGCAACATCCGCACTGAGCGAAAGGCTAGAGCTGCCGCTTTCAAGGAGCGTGACTCTTACCCGGAAGCTTATAAGAAATCCCGCGATGCCCTCCGCCGAAACATCAAACAGGCAAAGCGGCAATACAGGACTAAGATCTGTTTATTATATTATAATTAAGTCTATGATTTGATATTTGATAGAGCAGTCTGACTGAGCGGTGCTAGGCAGCAGCAGGCTCGTAAGCATTCATTCAAACAGCACTTTCCTGCGTTTGCCAGCAGCTCTTAGCAATGCTTGAAGCACAGCGCTGTTTATGACTTCAAGCCTATAAACTCCCGAGATTAGGCAATACTATAGTGCCTATAAGAACATCCAATAGTCAAAGGTATATGAAATACAAATGGTATAGAGAGAAATAGTCCTATAATTCCTATAATAACTACAACCTAAAACTTCTTACCTAGGAATATTGAAGACTCATGTTAAAAGGAACTACCAGCTTTCATATGTTCTCATGTTCTGAGCAAGGAACTTAAACGTTAGTTTTTTTACATGGCACATATTTTACTTTTACTTTCTTCTCCAACACTGTGTTTTTGCATTATTTAAACCAAATTAAACGTTTCATTATTTATTTGAGACTAAATTTATTTGATTTATGTATTATATTAAGTTAATATAAAAGTGTTCATTGTTCATTCAGTATTGTTGTAGTTGTCATTATTACAAATATATATATAAAAATCGTCTGATTAATCGGTATCGGCTTTTTTTGGTCCTCCAATAATCGGTATCGGCTTTGAAAAATCATAATCGGTCGACCTCTGTTATCATCTATGCATAGTCGCTTTAATAACTCTACCTACATGTACATATTACCTCAACTAACCGGTGCCCCCGCACGATGACTCTGTACCGGTACCCCCTGTATATAGTCTCGCTATTGTTGTTTTACTGCTGCTCTTCAATTACCTGTTACTTTTACTTCTTATTCTTACTCTTATTTTATTTATATTTTTAACTGCATTGTTGGTTAGGGGCTCGTAAGTAAGCATTTCACTGTAAGGTCTACACCTGTTGTATTCGGCGCATGTGACTAATAAAATTAGATTTGATTTGATAATGTGAAGGTGGTTAACTGAGCTGAATAGTGCTCGTGACCTCTCGAGGCGCTTCATTTGCACATGCATCTGAGAATAGTGGCAAGACTGAAAATGGATTTGATTTACACTGGAAGATGAAAAGAGAGCATGTTTTTTTCAGTACTTTCTTAAATGAAGCATCCATCCAAGAAGGCACATTCTGATGACCTGGTGTACAAGAGTGTATTATGGAGTCGTTTGTAGCGCCCCCATGTGTTGGGAATTAGGAATATTCATAGTGAGATTTTTCTTGGTAACACATAAATAAAAGTAAAACCAGACCTAACTGGAATCTGACAAGAAAATGTCCCATAGTTGTCCCGTAAACATTAGGGTTGTTAGGCAAGGACAGGGGCATACTGATCCAGGGCACGTTTAAATGTGTTTATCTAAACACAGCTTTACCTTGAGCAGTATGGCAGACGATAGACCATGTACTACTTGACCATAGAGCAGAAACACTTTGACAGAAGCTATAACAAACCTGTGTGTGTGCGCGTGTGCGGTGATAATACAAACAACAAATAAGGACAGAAATGACTCAGGTGTAAAAACTTTTACATTTGTTTTATTGTCAGACTGAAACTGTCCCTGCTATTTACACTATAAAAGCTAGATATGCATCACAAATATAAAGGGTTCACATTTATATACATTATTTATATAAGCCACCTTATAAGCCCAAAGTTCATACATAACTTGTTATTCACGCATAGTGCTGTCATTTCCTCAGAAATAAATTGCAAAGTTAAAACAAGCGCTATAACAACATGTTAACTGGCTTGCATAGTTTGGGTTGGGTACAAGAGAAAGAGCCAAATGTTGAGAATGTTGCCCCAGACGTTCTAACAGTGATAGCAAAGCTCTAAAGTTGAAGCGCAAGGGCTCTCAGAGAGAAACAGTTGGTAGTAGCTAGATATTGTGTACTGTAGGCACATTCCCAGACAGAAGAGGCCTAAGGATTTAGGTAATATACCACAGTCTATGGCAGGGACGGGCTGGACCATAGTGTCTACTGGTTATTGTTGTACTATTCATTCAACTCAGCGACTGATAGAGACCTGAGAACCCAATGACCGTTATGGATCAATGAAGTACCAGGGACAACCAGCAGATACTGTTGAGTTGCCTGTTCTTGATCTATGGCAAGGTGTTGCCTCCTTTATACCACAACCACTGCCTCGGCGAGACCAGGAGAAATATGGGTTTGAGGCAGATACATACAATAACTTTTTAGCCGTTGAGTAAAAGAAACAGACTGCTCAACAATATTCTCTTGATTAAAACATTTAAATCAATTATTGTGCACAAAGACAAAGCAACATCAGAAGCAGTGTATAAGAATAATGAAATATAAAATAACAATTGTCTTACATATGTAGGACTTGGCCAAAAATACGTTTGAGATTAGCAAACACCACTAACAAAGTAACCACCACTTTGTGAGTCTAACCTTTACATCGGTTGAATGATTTTTCACAGGTTATGTCGATGCAGCTCTTTCAGCTATAACAGGATTCAATAAGTTATATTATGTTTCTTTCAACAATTATCAATGTTACAACAATGTTATTACAATGTTATTACAATGCTATCCCAGTTTTTTGAGAGAACAGATGTCACAGTGTTGTTTTGAAAACCATTTATCAAATGTTGCGTTATGAAATTGAGAAGCCTAAAGAAGGGGCTTTCGGATCACATTAAAATCTAACAATCTCAGTTCATCGTCAACGCTTTAAAAACTGTACTTGATCACAAGACCTTACGTTTAGAAACCAGATACATTAGGAGATACAGCCATAAAGCCACACATTTTGGAAATAGAGTCCTGATATCACCATACTATGCCTGGAATATCACAGTAGTTCATTTAGTGTGTTAAATTAATCAATTAATAAATCAGCCAATCACCAGACAGGTGACACTCTTGCTTCCTTCACTAAATCTTCAACCACCAATCACAAAACAAGTGGAAAAGAGATGTTAAAATACAATAAAGACTAGTTCAACAACATAGACTTACGGCACAACCACATAACCAAAACACTTTTCCTCCATATTTCGTCATGCCAAAAACAGTAAGCCAAACCCCAGTTGTAACTGAAAGGGTACAGTTGAACTGTACTGAATTTAGACAAGGGTTTACAAATTCATTGTATAAATATAAGTGTTGATTGAATATGTGCTATTAGTGTTAAAAAGGCAATTTTAAGTCATTCATCTTAAAATTGATAAAAGCACAATTGATCATAAACATCTGTCAATACTGTATCTAGGATGTCAGTTGATCATCTAACTAAGATGAATGTAAAAGGCTGTTTATGTTTTTCTTCTTAATCAGCTCATTGCCCTCAAGATCGCCTCCTACACTTTCAACTGTCACCTACACCCTCCAATATGCAATACAATACACTACAGACTGTACATACCATCTAGAAAGTCTATCAAAATACCTGATCATATAGTTAAATACTCTGTTCTGAGTCCATTAGCACACCTTGTGAAATTAAAAAACATGGATATATCTAGTTAAATAAATAGAGATTACTATTTCACGGTATAGGCTATTTGTGTGTTTGGTTGAGTCATTCTTCAATCATCTGAGTGTACTGTAGGTACCAGGGACACAGGAAGAGTTCAATAACATAATGCATCATGGGACATATGCCTGAACTAAGCCCAACAACCACACGCACCCCTTAGCTTGGACAGGGAAAACAACACAGACTCCTGGTAGAAAACATGTGAAAATATACTATCTGTGTATGCCCGCACAAATAGAATATTTGGAAAAGCGTGGTAAACTTTGATGGTTAAGGTGCGTGTTGATGGCACAAAGTGATTGACAGGAATACCAAGAGAACCACAGACGGTATGTTTTACAGCACTCACCTAACCTATAGATGTAACCATTTCTTCTATAAAAATACCATATGACACATAATGTATAGTCACTTCCCTATCATCTAGTCATGTGCTTCCTTTGCCTTCTTTACATATAGATTCCACCATATCTACATATGTACAGTACTACAGTACATGTAGCTGCAGTTCACATGAATACAGGGGTCAGGGAGAAAGAAACAGGTGGATGGAAAGAGATAAGGACGGAATGATGGAGGGAAGGAAGGAGGGAGGGAGTGGAGGAGGGAGGGAGGGAGTGAAGGAGGGAGGGAGGTAGTGAAAGAGGGAGGGAGGGAGAGAAGGAGGGAGGGAGTGGAGGAGGGATGGAGGGAGTGAAGGAGGGAGGGAGTGGAGGAGGGAGGGAGTGAAGGAGGGAGGGAGTGAAGGAGGGAGGGAGTGGAGGAGGGAGGGAGTGAAGGAGGGAGGGAGGGAGTGAAGGAGGGAGGGAGTGAAGGAAGGAGGGAGGGAGTGAAGGAGGGAGGGAGTGAAGGAGGGGGAACCAGCATGAGTTTCTTTCTTCTGGATTTTCCATTATGGATTGACTTGGATGCACTATCCCACTGATAAATAATAATAATCAGCATGATTTTTTTTTAAATACCCTGTTTGGTCCTGATGATTCATGTAAAAGTACTCCTCTGTGATGGCCTACATACAGTGATTATGAAACCTTTTGTTCAAATAAGTTCTCTACTGCTTTACAGTAGTACAGACTGTTTTGTCCGAGTCTTTAATCTCAAGAGGACTGAAATTCTCAGCATGGGTTTGCCCAGAGGGTTGATTATGTCTCCCCCCTCCCTACCCCCAACCTCACTGAAGCCTTTGACCCTTGCTCTACCACGGAGGGGATAGTGCATCAATTACATGAAAACAGTTCTAAACACACACCTAGGCATCCCCTTAAAGCCTCTGCCAACCCCCAGATGACCCCAGCATGCGAATAGCAGAGGACGGTCTCTAGTGGCCACCGCCAGAGTTGCTGCTCCCTGTTGTCCAATCAATGATGATGAAGCTCAAACTCATGGTCATGAAGGCGACGCCCAGACCAGCGAAACAGGCAGCCTGGGAAGACAGAGGAAACACCATTATTAGAATATTTATTTTTATATGGTAACCAGAACCATATTCTAACCATAGTCATAAGGACACACAATAACAGTAATGATGAAGAATCTTACACAGATCAAATCGAGATATGAGAATATTACAATTATCATGGAGAGGATATGTGCTCACCAGTATCTTGGGGGTGGAAAACATGGGTTCCTGCTCCTTAGGCACAATGCGAATGTAGAAGACGGCAGGGAAGATAAAGATGAGACAGGGGGCAGATGTGGCACCTGGAGGAGGAACAGGAGGATGGAGGAAGAGGAGGAGAGATGAAGGTCAGGGCTACAGATCATTTTACACAGGACATCCAGTAGAACAAACTGTCCAAAAACAGAATATGGGCCACGGCCAACATTCACAAACACTGTCAGATTTTCCTCTTTTAGTGGATGATGATTGGTGCTGTGGCTTGGTCCATGACCTTTAACCACCTTGACTTTGACCTCCATAACATGAAACATGTTGTTCATTCAAGGGAAAGAGATTAAAAAAAATATTGACTCAGGTCATGTGTTTATCATTGAGTCAATAAGCGCTGGCCCGTCACGTTTTGTGTTGTGTTTTAAGGCCAGACACAGTGGAGATATTATCAAAACAGAGATCCACTGCTATGTCAACACTGCTCACTTCAATTGGAGCAAAAGAGAGAAAGTGAATCAAGAATTACAGGTGCATGTGCATAACCACACATGTAACCATGTAAAACATCCCAGACTACAGCAACTTCTACGTGTAAAATATTTTTGGCTAAATCAGGTAAAGTATGTCAATTTAAAGGGACTGTTTCTGTTCCTGGACTAAAAATCACTTTCAATGGAGAATCATCATTGAATCATCATTAATCCAGGACTAGGTTTAATCTGTATTTCTTAGTCCAGGACTAGGTTTAATCTGTATTTCTTAGTCCAGGACTAGGTTTAATCTGTACTTCTTAGTCCAGGACTAGGTTTAATCTGTACTTCTTAGTCCGGGACTAGGTTTAATCTGTACTTCTTAGTCCGGGACTAGGTTTAATCTGTATTTCTTAGTCCAGGACTAGGTTTAATCTGTACTTCTTAGTCCGGGACTAGGTTTAATCTGTATTTCTTAGTCCAGGACTAGGTTTAATCTGTATTTCTTAGTCCAGGACTAAATTTAATCTGTACTTCTTAATCCAGGACTAGGTTTAATCTTTGTTTCTTAGTCCAGGACTAAATTTAATCTGTGCAACTAACCGATGATGCCGAAGATTCCCAGGATGTTGGGGGCGAAGATGACCAGAATGTTGATTAAGGAGAGCAGGGTGATGGCGATGGCCACATGACGAAGCCAGTTAAACGATTTACTGGAGAAAAACATCTGGTTCAAGGCCCTGCGCACCTGAGGGGGCAGAGAGAGAGAGAAATACAGAGAGAAAGAGAGGGATGGGGATAGAGAAATAAGGAGGGAAAGAGGCAGAGTGAAGGAATAAGTAAGTTACTGTCAGAAACAACAGTGTCATTCCTCTTCAAATTAGCATTTTACTGTAATTCATCAAGCCATGACACCCACCATTTCAAATTAAGACATGAGGAATCAAACTAAATGTAAGCCACCCACGGAACCCCCAGACACCATGCCAATCCCAGTATACAATATCAGTTTTCTATGTCTTTCAGAAGAGCGAAGAGGCTATAGTGGAGAAGGGGAGGGGGTGGGTGTAACTTACTGGGAAGAGCACGATGGGGACAGTCAGTGTGACAGCGGTGAGGACAGCCAATCGCACGCACAGGATGAGCGTGTCATAAGGGTCGATTCTGCTGTATGTGTGTAGCAGCTCTGGCTCAGTCTTACCTGTCAGGGTAAGATCAGGGTAATATCAGAGAGTAACGTCAGAGGGTAACATCAGGGTAATGTCAGGGTAACATCAGGGTAACGTCAGGGGGTAACATCAGAGTAATGTCAAAATAACGTCACGGGGTAACATCAGGGTAAGATAAGGGGGTAACATCAGGGGGTAACACCAGGGGGTAACATCAGGGTAACATCAGGGGGTAAGATCAGGGTAACATCAGGGGTAACATCAGGGTAACATCAGGGGGTAAGATCAGGGTAACTTCAGCGGTAACATCAGGGTAAGATAGGTAATATCAGGGGGTAACATCAGGGTAAGATCAGGGGGTAACATCACGGTAAGAGCAGGGTAACATCAGGGGGTAACACCAGGGTAACATCAGATTAACATCAGGGGGTAACGTCAGGGTAAAATCAGGGGGTAAGATCAGGGTAACATCAGATTAACATCAGGGGGTAACGTCAGGGTAAGATCAGGGGGTAAGATCAAGGTAACTTCAGCGGTAACATCAGGGTAAGATCAGGGGGTAAGATCAGGGTAACATCAGGGGGTAACACCAGGGTAACATCAGATTAACATCAGGGGGTAACACCAGGGGGTAACGTCAGGGTAACGTCAGGGTAAGATCAGGGGGTAAGATCAGGGTAACTTCAGCGGTAACATCAGGGTAAGATCAGGGGGTAACATCAGGGGTAACATCAGAGGGTAAGATCAGGGTAAGATCAGAGGGTAAGATCAGGGTAAGATCAGAGGGTAAGATCAGAGGTAACATCAGGGGGTAAGATCAGAGGGTAAGATCAGGGTAAGATCAGAGGGTAAGATCAGAGGTAACATCAGGGGGTAACGGTAACATTAGGGTAACATCAGGGGGTAACGGTAACATTAGGGTAACATCAGGGGGTAACATCAAGGGGTCACATTAGGGGGAAACATTAGGGGGTAAAATCAAGGGGTAACATCAGGGGGTAACGGTAACATTAGGGTAACATCAAGGTAAAATCAGGGTAAGATTATGGGTAACATCAGGGGTAACATTAGGTGTAACATCAGGGTAACAGGGGTAACATCAGGGAAACATTAGGGGAAACAGGGGTAACATCAAGAATCACAGTATTGTACACTGAACCACCAAACCTAGCCTTACTTATGTTGACTCAGACATTGAGGTCTGCTGTTCCTCATTGAAAAACATAAAAACAACATGTGTCTCAAGCTATAATAATATTACAGTGTGTAGTATTCAATAATGACCACAAGGTGGAGTTATGCTCTTATTTCCAAAAGACTGAGAAACCGCACTTACTGCAAACAAGTGTTTCGGTAATAATAATTTATTACAATAACATTATTATAATCATGTTTGACATTACAACTGTTCATTAACATTGCAAATGTTCAGGAGGGAACAGGAGGAGTGTCCAATATGGATATTATGTTTATGTTTAAACTGTACATTACTGCAAATATAGTCTTGTGGCCTATTAGGCATTTGTTTTGTATCTTATGCTAGCTTGTTGCAAGTCAGAAAATTATTTAGAAATACAATGTCTCTTTAGAACCTATGCAAAATACTTGATTGGTTGGAGAAGTAGCAATTGTAACTATTTTCCATCAACACTCTACTTAACACCAGATACGTGAGACTACTTTCTGAGGAGAACCTCCCAGGCTTTCCAACTTAACGTGATAAGCCTGGGCTTCTGAGACTACGGCACACATAATCATGACTACGGTATATTTCAGCCTGAGGAAAGGGCAGGAGTTGAAGTGGTGAAGAGGAGGTGCTCACCGTAAAAGGTCAGATAGCCGAAGAGAGCAGCCAGGAAGTACATGGTGTACATCACCAGGATGGAGAGGTTGGAGACATGCTGCATCCTCCTCTGAGATGGGCTGGATAACACACACACACACACTGGTTAACAGCCAACATTGACAGGAGAATATTGTGGTTCCAATCCAATGGCTCAGTGGGTTTAGGGTAAGAGCAATGTTCTTTCAAATTTTGTTCCATCACTGAGTAAATTTCAGGTCTGCTGAGCGCAAACTACCAGCGCACGTTTACTGTGAACACTGAGGCTGTACCTGCTTAAAATTACAGTTTTAACAGTGGTCAAGTGGGCTACTGTGGCTATTTGATCATAATGTAGGCCTACCAGAGTGGCCTACCCTAAAAAACAATGGAGAAAATGCACCCTATAACATTTTAACAGGGAAATAGCTGTTCTATCATTCAGCCTACAGTAGCAGCCAATGTGTGGTGTAGGTCTACATTCCATGAGACTTTTGAAAAAACATGCAGGACTTGACATTCATCTGTTTATCCACTTGTCCTTCAGATAAGGAGGTGACAGAAAATTTTGTGTTTGATGCAAGAAACCACTTTACAAAATAAAATGCATTATTATTCCCACACCATTATTACAGAGAATCAGACAAACTCTTCTACCCTCTGCCTATTGGCTACTTAGCTTATTCAAACCTGTCTCAAAACACAACACTGCCTCTTTAAGACAATAAAAAAGCTCTTTACCCGACTCCCTTTTCAAAGATGTCTAGAAATTTACATGTTTTGTGCTCTTGTAGGAAGCAATCACTCCCCCATTGCTGAATACAAATGATCTATAACTGGGCTAATAACTCACTAACTAGCAAAGGACATGAACAAATGTGCACACATGGCTACATGCAGCTCTCGCTTTGATGTCAAAACAAGCAGTATCTACTCACGACCGCTCATGCTGTAAACACAATCCAGTTCAAAGAGAATGGCACAGATCCATATATGGCAATGGTCTGTTTGCATATAGGCCTACTGCAGCGCTGATTGGTTATGCCGCACCGGTCTGTGTAGAGTAGGGGTTGAGTAGTGGGTGTCAATGCAATAGAATCCTACTCCGATGCTTTCTGCCTACAACAAAATATCTTGCATAGTTCGTTTTGTTTCGGTATGCTGCATTGAAAGTGGCTAATATTGACTTGATTCAATCACAGTTGCCAGAGTAAAGGAAAGCGTTGTTAGTGTTAACTAACAGGGAAAACTAGAAAGTTGAGTGAAGTTCAATCTCATGCTTCTCTTCATGGGCTGATATTTCTTCTGCTCTCTGTGCTGCAGTCTCGGGCTACTGTGCTGCAGTCTCGGGCTACTGAGCGACAGTCTCGGGCTACTGAGCGACAGTCTCGGGCTACTGAGCTGCAGTCTCGGGCTACTGCGCTGCAGTCTCGGGCTACTGCGCTGCAGTCTCGGGCTACTGAGCGGCAGTCTCGGGCTACTGAGCGGCAGTCTCGGGCTACTGAGCGGCAGTCTCGGGCTACTGAGCTGCAGTCTCGGGCTACTGCGCTGCAGTCTCGGGCTACTGCGCTGCAGTCTCGGGCTACTGAGCGGCAGTCTCGGGCTACTGAGCGGCAGTCTCGGGCTACTGAGCGACAGTCTCGGGCTACTGAGCGACAGTCTCGGGCTACTGAGCGGCAGTCTCGGGCTACTGAGCTGCAGTCTCGGGCTACTGCGCTGCAGTCTCGGGCTACTGAGCTGCAGTCTCGGGCTACTGCGCTGCAGTCTCGGGCTACTGAGCGACAGTCTCGGGCTACTGAGCGACAGTCTCGGGCTACTGAGCGACAGTCTCGGGCTACTGAGCTGCAGTCTCGGGCTACTGTGCTGCAGTCTCGGGCTAATGCACTGCAGTCTCGGGCTACTGAGCGACAGTCTCGGGCTACTGCACTGCAGTCTCAGGCTGTCTGAGGTCCTGAGCGCTCTGAGGCAGGTTTTCATCAAGGAACTCTCCGTACTTTGCTTCATTCACCTTTCCCACGATCCTGACTAGTCTACCAGTCCCTGTTGCTGAAAACATCCCCACAGCATGATGCTGCCACCACCAGTCCTCACAGTAGGAATGGTGCCAAGTTTCCTCCAGATGTGACACTTGGCATTCAGGCCAAAGAGTTCAATCTTGGTTTCATCAGACCAGAGAATCTTGTTTCTCATGGTCTGAGAGTCCTTTAGGTGCCTTTTGGCAAACTCCAAGTGGGCTGTCATGTGGCTTTTTCTGAGGAGCGGCTTCTGTCTGGCTACTCTAACATAAAGGCCTGATTGGTGGAGTGCTGCAGAGATGGTTGTCCTTCTGGAAGGTTCTCCCATCTCCACAGAGGAACTCTGGAGCTCTGTCAGAGTGACCATCGGGTTCTTGGTCACCTCCCTGACCAAGGCCCGTCTCCTCTGATTGCTCAGGCGGCCAGCTCCTGGAAGAGTCTTGGTGGTTCCAAACTTCTTCCATTTAAGAATGATGGAGGCCACTGTATTCTTGGGGACCTTCAATGCTACAGACATTTTTTGGTACCCTTCCCCAGATCTGTGCCTCGACACAATCCTGTCTCGAGCTCTACGGACAATTCCTTCGACCTCATGGCTTGATTTTTGCTCTGACATGCTGTGGGACCCAATATAGACAGGTGTGTGCCTTTACAAATCATGTCCAATCAATTGAATTCACCACAGGTGGACTCCAATCAAGTTCAATGGAAACAAGATGCACCTGAGCTCAATTTCTCATAGCAAAGGGTCTGAATACTTATATAATTAAGGTATTTCTGTTTTTGTTTTTTTATTAATTTGCAAACATTTCTAGACACCTGTTTTCACTTTGTCATTATGGAATATTGTGTGTAGATTGAGGACAAAAAACTATTTAATCCATTTTAGAATAAGGCTGTAACGTAACAAAATGTGGAAAAAATCAAGGGGTCTGAATTGGTTCCGAATGTACCGTATACTATATGTAGGAACCTATGAACAGAGGTTTAGTGTTGACACTAGGGAGGCACCGTGTGGAGACAGATGGAACAAGGTTGGGTAAGGTAGGCATACTCACTTGCGGAGCTCAGTGTAGATAGGCAGAACCTCAGGATGGCACACAAAGGCAAAGGCCAGGATGGGGATGGTGTATGCTGTCTGTGAAGGAAACACACAAACACCTAATGTTACCATAGACCAGCCTCAGAGGGACTACTCATTTACAAGACTTGCATGGCCTGCACCTTTGCAGTACATAGGTGAGCAAAGTGAACAAAGGTTATGGAGTTTTAGACCGTATTTATTGCACCACTTTTGACTATGGTCAAAAGTAGTGCATTATATAGGGAATAGGGTGCCATTTGGGAAACAGCCCTAACCCTAGCCCAGGGCTGGTGAAACATTGGCCCTGTGGTCTGGTTTACTGTACCTGAGAGTTCATGGTGAACATTTTTGCACCACAGTGGGAGTCATCCACCTCGTGCACCAGACCGTTATCATGGAGAGCGTGGTTATCAGTGACGTTCAGGTGGATGTCCAGGTGAGAGACCGTGTGATTGGCTGCAGAGAACTCCTCAAACGGACAGGGGATCTGGAACTTCTTATAGATCACCTACAGAGGAAGTACAGACTCAGTGAGCATAGCCTTGCTATTGAGAAAAGCCGCCGTAGACAGACCTGGCTCTCAAGAGAAGACAGGCTATGTGCACACTGCCCACAAAATGAGGTGGAAACTGAGCTGCACTTCCTAACCTCCTGCTAAATGTATGACCACGTTAGAGACACATATTTCCCTCAGATCACACTGATCCACAAAGAATTTGAAAACAAACCCAAATTTGATAAACTCCCATATCTATTGGGTGAAATACCACAGTGTGCCATCACAGCAGCAAGATGTGGGACCTGTTGCCACAAGAAAAGGGCAACCAGTGAAGAACCAGTAATTATTTGCACATAATATGACATTTGAAATGCTTTATTCTTTTGGAACTTTTGCGAGATTACTGTTCATCTTTTTATTGTATATTTCACTTTTGTTTATCTTCTATTTCACTTGCTTTGGCAATGTAAACTTATGTTTCCCATGCCAATAAAGCCCCTTAAATTGAATTTAAATAGAGAGGAGGAGGAGGAGAAGGGGGAGGAGGGAGAGAGAGGAGGAGAAGGGGGAGGAGAGATAGAGAGGGAGGAGGAGGGATAGAAAAGGGGGAGGAGGGGAGGAGGAAGGATAGAGGAAGAGCGAGTGGAGGAGGAGAAGGAGGTATAGAGGGAGAGAGAGGAGAATGGGAGGAGGAGGGAAAAAGGGAGAGGAGGGATAGAGGGAGAGAGAGAGGAGGAGGAGGGAGAGGAGAGAGAGAGGAGGAGGATGGATAGAGGGAAAGAGAGAGGAGGATGGATAGAGGGAGAGAGAGAGAGAATGGTGGAGGAGAAGAAGGGAGAGAGGGAGAGAGAAAGGAGAAGGGGAGAGGAGAGATAGAAGGAGAGAGAGAAGAGGAGGATGGATAGAGGGAGAGAGGGAGAGAAGAGGAAGAGGATGGAGAGAGGGAGAGAGGAGGAGGATGGATAGAGGGAGAGAGGATGAGGATGGATAGAGGGAGAGAGAGAGAGAGGAGGAGGAGAAGAAGGGATAGAGGGAGAGGAGGAGGAAGAGGGCGGGGAGATAGAGGGAGTTGGAATAGGAGGAGGAGAGGTAGGATACACATCAAGCAACACAGCAACATGTCTGAGATCAGTGTCATACACACACAGGGAATAGACACGAGAGATGAAGGAGGGATGAGGGAGGAAGAAGGAGAGAAGGAGGGAAGGAGAGGGAGTATTATGGAGCTCAGAAAAGCTATTTCTTATGATAGAGAGGGAGGAGGAGGGATAGAAAAGGGGGAAGAGGGGAGGAGGAGGGATAGAGGAAGAGCGAGTGGAGGAGGAGAAGGAGGTATAGAGGGAGAGAGAGGAGAATGGGAGGAGGAGGGAAAAAGGGAGAGGAGGGATAGAGGGAGAGAGAGAGGAGGAGGAGGGAGAGGAGAGAGAGAGGAGGAGGATGGATAGAGGGAAAGAGAGAGGAGGATGGATAGAGGGAGAGAGAGAGAGAATGGTGGAGGAGAAGAAGGGAGAGAGGGAGAGAGAAAGGAGAAGGGGAGGGAGAGAGGGAGAGGAGAGATAGAAGGAGAGAGAGAAGAGGAGGATGGATAGAGGGAGAGAGGGAGAGGAGGAAGAGGATGGATAGAGGGAGAGAGGGAGAGAGGAGGAGGATGGATAGAGGGAGAGAGGAGGAGGATGGATAGAGGGAGAGAGAGAGAGAGGAGGAGGATGGATAGAGGGAGAGAGAGAGAGAGAGGAGGAGGATGGATAGAGGGAGAGAGAGAGAGAGGAGGAGGATGGATAGAGGGAGAGAGAGGAGGAGGATGGATAGAGGGAGAGAGAGAGAGGAGGAGAAGAAGGGATAGAGGGAGAGGAGGAGGAAGAGGACGGGGAGATAGAGGGAGTTGGAATAGGAGGAGGAGAGGTAGGATACACATCAAGCAACACAGCAACATGTCTGAGATCAGTGTCATACACACACAGGGAATAGACACGAGAGATGAAGGAGGGATGAGGGAGGAAGAAGGAGAGAAGGAGGGAAGGAGAGGGAGTATTATGGAGCTCAGAAAAGCTATTTCTTATGATTAGATGAGTCAGTCTCTGAGAGGAAGGGAGAGGAAGGAGAGGAATGAGAGGAAGGAGGGAGGGAGGAGGCGAGGAAGCAAAGGGAGGAGAGAGGAGGGAGGGAGGGAGGAGGGGGAGAGGAGGAAGAGAGGAATGAGCGAAGGGGAAGAGGAAGGAGAGGAGGGAGAGGAGAGTGAAGAAACAAACGTACCGCACTGAGGAAGAAGACCATGCAGCTAAGGGAGAAACCACTGGTATAGCCCAGGTAGCCTGTAGAGCACAAAACAATGACATATTAGAAATAATGGAATAGAATTGTGAGAATTTTTAAGTTTGGTGGTCACACTAGATGTAGGCTACTAATGGTGGAAAGACCACATCCAATTACATGCCTATAACATGGAAATTAGTTCCAGTGACAGAAGGTGATTGCTGCGCTTCATTTCTTAAAATGTAATCAGTGTGCTGCACTGTGTGTGTGTGTGTGTGTGTGTGTGTGTGTGTGTGTGTGTGTGTGTGTGTGTGTGTGTGTGTGTGTGTGTGTGTGTGTGTGTGTGTGTGTGTGTGTGTGTGTGTGTGTGTGTGTGTGTGTGTGTGTGTGTGTGTGTGTGTGTGTGTGTGTGTGTGTGTGTGTGTGTGTGTAACCGCACCACAATGCAGCATCTCATCTCTGTTAGTGTTGACTTGATCGTCTACGACTCTGTGTTTCTGGGCTCCATAGAGACATAGGAGGTTAATTGGGTCCATGCCGTTTCCACGGCAGAACCAATACCGCGCCAGCAGAGCGGGAGCGGTGTGAGGGTCTGATTGGCTGCTGTGTGACCCAGGAGAGTTGTCAATGCTGTCAGGACCTCCACACGGCACTCCATTCCTCCACCTCACCCCTTCACCTCCACCTTGCTTCAGTAAGAGTGTAGCTCTCACATCTAACCACATGTACCTGTTATAACCTAATGTAAAGCTGTCTGAGGCTTTCATACGACCTGGCCCAACAGGACAGCTGTGCATATGTCCTTATGCAGTGGAGGTGGTTCAGTGAACTACACTCTCTTGATGACTAGCCTTGCCTGCGACCCGAAGATTCATGTTAGCTCCCAGAGCCTAACGGCTGGCCTTTAGCTTAGTTAGCTAACACAGTATTCAGTTGTGTGTTGTGGACTACCCAGGTTTATTACGTGGTTAGTGTCACATATGAGCTTGCTGTTATTTTGCGGGAAAACAAAGAGGTTAGAAGTGAGAAGAAGAGGTGCAACTCACCCAGCTGCTTCATCAGGGCCAAAGGAAGGATGACGCTAATGGAGACCATGATCACCAGGTAGTTCCCATTCAGGTACCACAAACTAAGAGCGATATATTTATGTATATATAAATATATATATATAGAGCGAGAGCGAGATAGAGAGAGAGAGGCAGAGCGAGAGGGAGAGAGGGGCAGAGAGAGAGAGAGGCAGAGAGAGAGAGAGAGAGAGAGGGAGAGAGGGGCAGCGAGAGAGAGCGAGAGAGAGAGAGGCAGAGAGAGAGAGAATTTTAAAATCCCCTTTATTGAGTCAGCACATGAACATTCAACCCTCAGTAATCATGCACCACCGTGCTCATGTAAGAAAAAACAGACATTTGAGAGGGTTTATAAGGACAAGATCCCCCTCATTGTCAACAGAGCACAACCCCCTCTGAAGGCCCTATGTATGGATGAAAAGCTGTCCGTACAGTTCTTTCTGGTCTTATAGATGGCTAGCTTGGCTACTTCTGACAAAGAATGTAGCAGGATTACCAAGCCCCTGGGCCTGACACTGTACTTTGGTCTTAGGAAGAAAACCTCCCCCACGGCTGAAAAACAGCTGGTTAGCAGGGTAAACATCCCTACCAGTTGTTGGACACTTTTACGAAGAAATGAGTTAATGACTCAGAACAAAACAGACCACCTTCCTAAACGCTTGGCTCTAGGTGCACCACATTTCTATTGGTGTCTATCGCCCCATGTATGAGCCTCCATTGGAGTTCAGCTGTCCGTTTGTCAATTGGCAACTTTTGGGGAAGTGCCTGGACCACACAACTCAGCCCACCTCGTTGACATCACCCCTGCCAAAGAACGTGCATGCATGTTGTGTAAGTGAGTGAGTGAGTGAGTGAGTGAGTGAGTGAGTGAGTGAGTGAGTGAGTGAGTGAGTGAGTGAGTGAGTGAGTGAGTGAGTGAGTGAGTGAGTGAGTGAGTGAGTGAGTGAGTGAGTGAGTGAGTGAGTGAGTGAGTGAGTGAGTGAGTGAGTGAGTGAGTGAGTGAGTGAGTGAAAATGAGAGCAGGGAGGTTACTTACAGTATTAGAGAGGAAATTGCATAACACCACACTAAATGTTCTGATTGATTGATTGAGTCACTGCCAGTGAGTCAGAATATAGTCTGTCTAATAGTTCTGCTCTGGTCTATTCTGTAAGAGCCATAGAAACAGCCTAGGTTTACAGTAGAACGCCTGTTGGGTTTATTGGGGAAATATGTCTATTTCTGACTATTGTTGCTGCGTGACATTGCTCTTTTCATCTGGCACGAGGGTCTGAAGCACTCTCTTATATAAGGCTATTGATTTACATGGGCGTTGATAGTTCCAATAAGGGTAGCTTATAGGGACTCACCCCACACATACTTTCCACCCAAACATACTTTCCTTCCACAGGGCCTTGGCCTGAGCTCCAGTACGTGTCAGGAGCAGGTCTGGGCTGGGAGGCCCTATTCTTAGCCCAGCTCCCCTCCCTGCCTCCAGCCAAACACAGGCAAGGCCGGTGCTCTCTATATGCCCTATCCTCATCTGAGAGGTCTGCTACATCATAACATACGTGATCCAGACGGATTTGAGGCTCCTAAATAGCCACTAATAATGCATACTGTAGCTATAACGGTCTCCATGTGCACGTCAACAGGCATTGAGATGTGTCACGTTGCATTCTCAGTGCTGAGAATGTTGGACACAGGGTGACCCCATGGTCAGATCACATGGTGGCTTGGGACAGGTTGAGGGCCAGTAACTGTTCACCCCAGGCTCAGTCTGAGAGAACCATTCCTAACATCTAAATGTTTTTTAATAAGTCTCGCCACAACAGTGTCTATGTGAAACACCTCAGGCTTGCTCGGCCATGTCCTGCTGCTGCCACTGCCCTGTGAACAAGCTAGTAACATTAACACCAAGGGAACAAGCTGGTAACATTAACACCAAGGGAACAAGCTGGTAACATTAACACCAAGGGAACAAGCTAGTAACATTAACACCAAGGGAACAAGCTAGTAACATTAACACCAAGGGAACAAGCTGGTAACATTAACACCAAGGGAACAAGCTAGTAACATTAACACCAAGGGAACAAGCTAGTTACATTAACACCAAGGGAACAAGCTGGTAACATTAACACAAAGGGAACAAGCTAGTAACATTAACACCGAGGGAACAAGCTAGTAACATTAACACCAAGGGAACAAGCTGGTAACATTAACACCAAGGGAACAAGCTAGTTACATTATCACCAAGGGAACAAGCTGGTAACATTAACACCAAGGGAACAAGCTAGTAACATTAACACCAAGGGAACACGCTGGTAACATTAACACCAAGGGAACAAGCTAGTAACATTAACACCAAGGGAACAAGCTAGTTACATTAACACCAAGGGAACAAGCTGGTAACATTAACACCAAGGGAACAAGCTAATAACATTATCACCATGGGAACAAGCTAGTGACATTAACACCAAGGGAACAAGCTAGTGACATTAACACCAAGGGAACAAGCTGGTAACATTAACACCAAGGGAACAAGCTAGTTATATTAACACCAAGGGAACAAGCTAATAACAATAACACCAAGGGAACAAGCTAATAACAATAACACCAAGGGAACAAGCTAATAAAAATAACACCAAGGGAACAAGCTAGTAACATTAACACCAAGGGAACAAGCTAGTTATATTATCACCATGGGAACAAGCTAGTAACATTAACACCAAGGGAACAAGCTAGTAACATTAACACCAAGGGAACAAGCTAATAACATTATCACCAAGGGAACAAGCTAATAACATTATCACCATGGGAACAAGCTAGTGACATTAACACCATGGGAACAAGCTAGTTATATTATCACCATGGGAACAAGCTAGTAACATTAACACCAAGGGAACAAGCTAGTAACATTAACACCAAGGGAACAAGCTAATAACATTATCACCAAGGGAACAAGCTAGTAACATTAACACCAAGGGAACAAGCTAGTAACATTAACACCAAGGGAACAAGCTGGTAACATTAACACCAAGGGAACAAGCTAGTAACATTAACACCAAGGGAACAAGCTAGTTACATTAACACCAAGGGAACAAGCTGGTAACATTAACACAAAGGGAACAAGCTAGTAACATTAACACCAAGGGAACAAGCTAATAACATTATCACCATGGGAACAAGCTAGTGACATTAACACCAAGGGAACAAGCTAGTGACATTAACACCAAGGGAACAAGCTGGTAACATTAACACCAAGGGAACAAGCTAGTTATATTAACACCAAGGGAACAAGCTAATAACAATAACACCAAGGGAACAAGCTAATAACAATAACACCAAGGGAACAAGCTAATAACAATAACACCAAGGGAACAAGCTAGTAACATTAACACCAAGGGAACAAGCTAGTTATATTATCACCATGGGAACAAGCTAGTGACATTAACACCAAGGGAACAAGCTAGTAACATTAACACCAAGGGAACAAGCTAGTTATATTATCACCATGGGAACAAGCTAGTAACATTATCACCATGGAAACAAGCTAATAACATTAACACCAAGGGAACAAGCTAGTTATATTATCACCATGGGAACAAGCTAGTAACATTATCACCATGGGAACAAGCTAATAACATTAACACCAAGGGAACAAGCTAGTTATATTATCACCATGGGAACAAGCTAGTAACATTAACACCAAGGGAACAAGCTAGTTATATTATCACCATGGGAACAAGCTAGTAACATTAACACCAAGGGAACAAGCTAGTTATATTATCACCATGGGAACAAGCTAGTAACATTAACACCAAGGGAACAAGCTAGTAACATTAACACCATGGGAACAAGCTAGTTATATTATCACCATGGGAACAAGCTAGTGACATTATCACCATGGGAACAAGCTAATAACATTAACACCAAGGGAACAAGCTAGTTATATTATCACCATGGGAACAAGCTAGTAACATTATCACCATGGGAACAAGCTAATAACATTAACACCAAGGGAACAAGCTAGTTATATCACCATGGGAACAAGCTAGTAACATTAACACCAAGGGAACACAGCTAGTTATATTATCACCATGGGAACAAGCTAGTAACATTATCACCATGGGAACAAGCTAATAACATTAACACCAAGGGAACAAGCTAGTTATATCACCATGGGAACAAGCTAGTAACATTAACACCAAGGGAACACAGCTAGTTATATTATCACCATGGGAACAAGCTAGTAACATTAACACCAAGGGAACACGCTAGATATATTATCACCATGGGAACAAGCTAGTAACATTAACACCAAGGGAACAAGCTAGTAATATTATCACCATGGGAACAAGCTAGTACCATTAACACCAAGGGAACAAGCTAGTTATATTATCACCATGGGAACAAGCTAGTAACATTAACACCAAGGGAACAAGCTAGTTATATTATCACCATGGGAACAAGCTAGTAACATTAACACCAAGGGAACAAGCTAGTTATATTATCACCATGGGAACAAGCTAGTAACATTAACACTAAGGGAACAAGCTAGTAACATTAACACCAAGGGAACAAGCTAGTAACATTAACACCAAGGGAACAAGATAGTAACATTAACACCAAGGGAACAAGCTAGTAATATTATCACCATGGGAACAAGCTAGTACCATTAACACCAAGGGAACAAGCTAGTTATATTATCACCATGGGAACAAGCTAGTAACATTAACACCAAGGGAACAAGCTAGTTATATTATCACCATGGGAACAAGCTAGTAACATTAACACCAAGGGAACAAGCTAGTTATATTATCACCATGGGAACAAGCTAGTAACATTAACACTAAGGGAACAAGCTAGTAACATTAACACCAAGGGAACAAGCTAGTAACATTAACACCAAGGGAACAAGATAGTAACATTAACACCAAGGGAACAAGCTAGTTATATTATCACCATGGGAACAAGCTAGTTATATTATCACCATGGGAACAAGCTAGTAACATTAACACCAAGGGAACAAGCTGGTAACATTAACACCAAGGGAACAAGCTAGTTATATTATCACCATGGGAACAAGCTGGTAACATTAACACCAAGGGAACAAGCTAGTAACATTAACACCAAGGGAACAAGCTAGTAACATTAACACCAAGGGAACAAGCTGTTAACATTAACACCAAGGGAACAAGCTGGTAACATTAACACCAAGGGAACAAGCTGGTAACATTAACACCAAGGGAACAAGCTGGTAACATTAACACCAAGGGAACAAGCTAGTAACATTAACACCAAGGGAACAAGCTGGTAACATTAACACCAAGGGAACAAGCTGGTAACATTAACACCAAGGGAACAAGCTGGTAACATTAACACCAAGGGAACAAGCTAGTAACATTATCACCATGGGAACAAGCTGGTAACATTAACACCAAGGGAACAAGCTGGTAACATTAACACCAAGGGAACAAGCTGGTAACATTAACACCAAGGGAACAAGCTGGTAACATTAACACCAAGGGAACAAGCTGGTAACATTAACACCAAGGGAACAAGCTGGTTATATTATCACCATGGGAACAAGCTAGTAACATTAACACCAAGGGAACAAGCTAGTTATATTATCACCATGGGAACAAGCTAGTAACATTAACACCAAGGGAACAAGCTAGTAACATTAACACCATGGGAACAAGCTAGTTATATTATCACCATGGGAACAAGCTAGTGACATTATCACCATGGGAACAAGCTAATAACATTAACACCAAGGGAACAAGCTAGTTATATTATCACCATGGGAACAACATAGTAACATTATCACCATGGGAACAAGCTAATAACATTAACACCAAGGGAACAAGCTAGTTATATTATCACCATGGGAACAAGCTGGTAACATTAACACCAAGGGAACAAGCTAGTAACATTAACACCAAGGGAACAAGCTAGTAACATTAACACCAAGGGAACAAGCTAGTAACATTAACACCAAGGGAACAAGCTGGTAACATTAACACCAAGGGAACAAGCTGGTAACATTAACACCATGGGAACAAGCTAGTTATATTATCACCATGGGAACAAGCTAGTGACATTATCACCATGGGAACAAGCTAATAACATTAACACCAAGGGAACAAGCTAGTTATATTATCACCATGGGAACAACATAGTAACATTATCACCATGGGAACAAGCTAATAACATTAACACCAAGGGAACAAGCTAGTTATATTATCACCATGGGAACAAGCTGGTAACATTAACACCAAGGGAACAAGCTAGTAACATTAACACCAAGGGAACAAGCTAGTAACATTAACACCAAGGGAACAAGCTGGTAACATTAACACCAAGGGAACAAGCTGGTAACATTAACACCAAGGGAACAAGCTGGTAACATTAACACCATGGGAACAAGCTAGTTATATTATCACCATGGGAACAAGCTAGTGACATTATCACCATGGGAACAAGCTAATAACATTAACACCAAGGGAACAAGCTAGTTATATTATCACCATGGGAACAAGCTAGTAACATTATCACCATGGGAACAAGCTAATAACATTAACACCAAGGGAACAAGCTAGTTATATTATCACCATGGGAACAAGCTGGTAACATTAACACCAAGGGAACAAGCTAGTAACATTAACACCAAGGGAACAAGCTAGTAACATTAACACCAAGGGAACAAGCTAGTAACATTAACACCAAGGGAACAAGCTAGTAACATTAACACCAAGGGAACAAGCTAATAACATTAACACCAAGGGAACAAGCTGGTAACATTAACACCAAGGGAACAAGCTGGTAACATTAACACCAAGGGAACAAGCTGGTAACATTAACACCAAGGGAACAAGCTAGTAACATTAACACCAAGGGAACAAGCTAGTTATATTAACACCAAGGGAACAAGCTAGTAACATTAACACCAAGGGAACAAGCTAGTAACATTAACACCAAGGGAACAAGCTGGTAACATTAACACCAAGGGAACAAGCTGGTAACATTAACACCAAGGGAACAAGCTAGTTATATTATCACCATGGGAACAAGCTGGTAACATTAACACCAAGGGAACAAGCTGGTTATATTATCACCATGGGAACAAGCTAGTAACATTAACACCAAGGGAACAAGCTAGTTATATTATCACCATGGGAACAAGCTAGTTATATTATCACCATGGGAACAAGCTAGTAACATTAACACCAAGGGAACAAGCTAGTTACATTATCACCATGGGAACAAGCTAGTAACATTAACACCAAGGGAACAAGCTAGTTATATTATCACCATGGGAACAAGCTAATAACATTAACACCAAGGGAACAAGCTAGTTATATTATCACCATGGGAACAAGCTAGTAACATTATCACCATGGGAACAAGCTAATAACATTAACACCAAGGGAACAAGCTAGTTATATCACCAAGGGAACAAGCTGGTAACATTAACACCAAGGGAACAAGCTAGTTATATTATCACCATGGGAACAAGCTAATAACATTATCACCAAGGGAACAAGCTAATAACATTATCACCATGGGAACAAGCTAGTGACATTAACACCATGGGAACAAGCTAGTTATATTATCACCATGGGAACAAGCTAGTAACATTAACACCAAGGGAACAAGCTAGTAACATTAACACCAAGGGAACAAGCTAATAACATTATCACCAAGGGAACAAGCTAATAACATTATCACCATGGGAACAAGCTAGTGACATTAACACCAAGGGAACAAGCTAGTGACATTAACACCAAGGGAACAAGCTGGTAACATTAACACCAAGGGAACAAGCTAGTTATATTAACACCAAGGGAACAAGCTAATAACAATAACACCAAGGGAACAAGCTAATAACAATAACACCAAGGGAACAAGCTAATAACAATAACACCAAGGGAACAAGCTAGTAACATTAACACCAAGGGAACAAGCTAGTTATATTATCACCATGGGAACAAGCTAGTGACATTAACACCAAGGGAACAAGCTAGTAACATTAACACCAAGGGAACAAGCTAGTTATATTATCACCATGGGAACAAGCTAGTAACATTATCACCATGGAAACAAGCTAATAACATTAACACCAAGGGAACAAGCTAGTTATATTATCACCATGGGAACAAGCTAGTAACATTATCACCATGGGAACAAGCTAATAACATTAACACCAAGGGAACAAGCTAGTTATATTATCACCATGGGAACAAGCTAGTAACATTAACACCAAGGGAACAAGCTAGTTATATTATCACCATGGGAACAAGCTAGTAACATTAACACCAAGGGAACAAGCTAGTTATATTATCACCATGGGAACAAGCTAGTAACATTAACACCAAGGGAACAAGCTAGTAACATTAACACCATGGGAACAAGCTAGTTATATTATCACCATGGGAACAAGCTAGTGACATTATCACCATGGGAACAAGCTAATAACATTAACACCAAGGGAACAAGCTAGTTATATCACCATGGGAACAAGCTAGTAACATTAACACCAAGGGAACACAGCTAGTTATATTATCACCATGGGAACAAGCTAGTAACATTATCACCATGGGAACAAGCTAATAACATTAACACCAAGGGAACAAGCTAGTTATATCACCATGGGAACAAGCTAGTAACATTAACACCAAGGGAACACAGCTAGTTATATTATCACCATGGGAACAAGCTAGTAACATTAACACCAAGGGAACACGCTAGATATATTATCACCATGGGAACAAGCTAGTAACATTAACACCAAGGGAACAAGCTAGTAATATTATCACCATGGGAACAAGCTAGTACCATTAACACCAAGGGAACAAGCTAGTTATATTATCACCATGGGAACAAGCTAGTAACATTAACACCAAGGGAACAAGCTAGTTATATTATCACCATGGGAACAAGCTAGTAACATTAACACCAAGGGAACAAGCTAGTTATATTATCACCATGGGAACAAGCTAGTAACATTAACACTAAGGGAACAAGCTAGTAACATTAACACCAAGGGAACAAGCTAGTAACATTAACACCAAGGGAACAAGATAGTAACATTAACACCAAGGGAACAAGCTAGTTATATTATCACCATGGGAACAAGCTAGTTATATTATCACCATGGGAACAAGCTAGTAACATTAACACCAAGGGAACAAGCTGTTAACATTAACACCAAGGGAACAAGCTAGTTATATTATCACCATGGGAACAAGCTGGTAACATTAACACCAAGGGAACAAGCTAGTAACATTAACACCAAGGGAACAAGCTGGTAACATTAACACCAAGGGAACAAGCTGGTAACATTAACACCAAGGGAACAAGCTGGTAACATTAACACCAAGGGAACAAGCTGGTAACATTAACACCAAGGGAACAAGCTAGTAACATTAACACCAAGGGAACAAGCTAGTAACATTAACACCAAGGGAACAAGCTGGTAACATTAACACCAAGGGAACAAGCTGGTAACATTAACACCAAGGGAACAAGCTAGTAACATTATCACCATGGGAACAAGCTGGTAACATTAACACCAAGGGAACAAGCTGGTAACATTAACACCAAGGGAACAAGCTGGTAACATTAACACCAAGGGAACAAGCTGGTAACATTAACACCAAGGGAACAAGCTGGTAACATTAACACCAAGGGAACAAGCTAGTTATATTATCACCATGGGAACAAGCTAGTAACATTAACACCAAGGGAACAAGCTAGTTATATTATCACCATGGGAACAAGCTAGTAACATTAACACCAAGGGAACAAGCTAGTAACATTAACACCAAGGGAACAAGCTAGTTATATTATCACCATGGGAACAAGCTAGTAACATTAACACCAAGGGAACAAGCTAGTTATATTATCACCATGGGAACAAGCTAGTAACATTAACACCAAGGGAACAAGCTAGTAATATTATCACCATGGGAACAAGCTAGTAACATTAACACCAAGGGAACAAGCTAGTTATATTATCACCATGGGAACAAGCTAGTAACATTAACACTAAGGGAACAAGCTGGTAACATTAACACCAAGGGAACAAGCTAGTTATATTATCACCATGGGAACAAGCTAGTAACATTAACACCAAGGGAACAAGCTAGTTATATTATCACCATGGGAACAAGCTAGTAACATTAACACCAAGGGAACAAGCTAGTAACACTAACACCAAGGGAACAAGCTAGTAACATTAACACCAAGGGAACAAGCTAGTTATATTATCACCATGGGAACAAGCTAGTTATATTATCACCATGGGAACAAGCTAGTAACATTAACACCAAGGGAACAAGCTGGTAACATTAACACCAAGGGAACAAGCTGGTAACATTAACACCAAGGGAACAAGCTGGTAACATTAACACCAAGGGAACAAGCTGGTAACATTAACACCAAGGGAACAAGCTGGTAACATTAACACCAAGGGAACAAGCTGGTAACATTAACACCAAGGGAACAAGCTGGTAACATTAACACCAAGGGAACAAGCTAGTAACATTATCACCATGGGAACAAGCTGGTAACATTAACACCAAGGGAACAAGCTGGTAACATTAACACCAAGGGAACAAGCTGGTAACATTATCACCATGGGAACAAGCTGGTAACATTAACACCAAGGGAACAAGCTGGTAACATTAACACCAAGGGAACAAGCTGGTTATATTATCACCATGGGAACAAGCTAGTAACATTAACACCAAGGGAACAAGCTAGTTATATTATCACCATGGGAACAAGCTAGTAACATTAACACCAAGGGAACAAGCTAGTAACATTAACACCATGGGAACAAGCTAGTTATATTATCACCATGGGAACAAGCTAGTGACATTATCACCATGGGAACAAGCTAATAACATTAACACCAAGGGAACAAGCTAGTTATATTATCACCATGGGAACAACATAGTAACATTATCACCATGGGAACAAGCTAATAACATTAACACCAAGGGAACAAGCTAGTTATATTATCACCATGGGAACAAGCTGGTAACATTAACACCAAGGGAACAAGCTAGTAACATTAACACCAAGGGAACAAGCTAGTAACATTAACACCAAGGGAACAAGCTAGTAACATTAACACCAAGGGAACAAGCTAGTAACATTAACACCAAGGGAACAAGCTGGTAACATTAACACCAAGGGAACAAGCTGGTAACATTAACACCAAGGGAACAAGCTGGTAACATTAACACCATGGGAACAAGCTAGTTATATTATCACCATGGGAACAAGCTAGTGACATTATCACCATGGGAACAAGCTAATAACATTAACACCAAGGGAACAAGCTAGTTATATTATCACCATGGGAACAAGCTAGTAACATTATCACCATGGGAACAAGCTAATAACATTAACACCAAGGGAACAAGCTAGTTATATTATCACCATGGGAACAAGCTGGTAACATTAACACCAAGGGAACAAGCTAGTAACATTAACACCAAGGGAACAAGCTAGTAACATTAACACCAAGGGAACAAGCTAGTAACATTAACACCAAGGGAACAAGCTAGTAACATTAACACCAAGGGAACAAGCTAATAACATTAACACCAAGGGAACAAGCTGGTAACATTAACACCAAGGGAACAAGCTGGTAACATTAACACCAAGGGAACAAGCTAGTTACATTAACACCAAGGGAACAAGCTGGTAACATTAACACCAAGGGAACAAGCTAGTAACATTAACACCAAGGGAACAAGCTAGTTATATTAACACCAAGGGAACAAGCTAGTAACATTAACACCAAGGGAACAAGCTAGTAACATTAACACCAAGGGAACAAGCTGGTAACATTAACACCAAGGGAACAAGCTGGTAACATTAACACCAAGGGAACAAGCTAGTTATATTATCACCATGGGAACAAGCTGGTAACATTAACACCAAGGGAACAAGCTGGTTATATTATCACCATGGGAACAAGCTAGTAACATTAACACCAAGGGAACAAGCTAGTTATATTATCACCATGGGAACAAGCTAGTTATATTATCACCATGGGAACAAGCTAGTAACATTAACACCAAGGGAACAAGCTAGTTATATTATCACCATGGGAACAAGCTAGTAACATTAACACCAAGGGAACAAGCTAGTTATATTATCACCATGGGAACAAGCTAATAACATTAACACCAAGGGAACAAGCTAGTTATATTATCACCATGGGAACAAGCTAGTAACATTATCACCATGGGAACAAGCTAATAACATTAACACCAAGGGAACAAGCTAGTTATATCACCATGGGAACAAGCTAGTAACATTAACACCAAGGGAACAAGCTAGTTATATTATCACCATGGGAACAAGCTAGTAACATTACCACCAAGGGAACAAGCTAGTTATATTATCACCATGGGAACAAGCTAGTAACATTAACACCAAGGGAACAAGCTAGTTATATTATCACCATGGGAACAAGCTAGTAACATTAACACAAAGGGAACAAGCTGGTAACATTAACACCAAGGGAACAAGCTAGTTATATTATCACCATGGGAACAAGCTAGTAACATTAACACCAAGGGAACAAGCTAGTTATATTATCACCATGGGAACAAGCTAGTAACCTTAACACCAAGGGAACAAGCTAGTAACATTAACACCAAGGGAACAAGCTAGTAACATTAACACCAAGGGAACAAGCTAGTTATATTATCACCATGGGAACAAGCTAGTTATATTATCACCATGGGAACAAGCTAGTAACATTAACACCAAGGGAACAAGCTGGTAACATTAACACCAAGGGAACAAGCTAGTTATATTATCACCATGGGAACAAGCTGGTAACATTAACACCAAGGGAACAAGCTGGTTATATTATCACCATGGGAACAAGCTAGTAACATTAACACCAAGGGAACAAGCTAGTTATATTATCACCATGGGAACAAGCTAGTTATATTATCACCATGGGAACAAGCTAGTAACATTAACACCAAGGGAACAAGCTAGTTATATTATCACCATGGGAACAAGCTGGTAACATTAACACTAAGGGAACAAGCTAGTAACATTAACACCAAGGGAACAAGCTAGTTACATTAACACCAAGGGAACAAGCTAGTAACATTAACACCAAGGGAACAAGCTAGTAACATTAACACCAAGGGAACAAGCTAGTTATATTATCACCAAGGGAACAAGCTGGTAACATTAACACCAAGGGAACAAGCTAGTAACATTAACACCAAGGGAACAAGCTGGTAACATTAACACCAAGGGAACAAGCTAGTAACATTAACACCAAGGGAACAAGCTAGTTATATTATCACCAAGGGAACAAGCTAGTTATATTATCACCAAGGGAACAAGCTAGTAACATTAACACCAAGGGAACAAGCTAGTTATATTATCACCAAGGGAACAAGCTAGTAACATTAACACCAAGGGAACAAGCTAGTAACATTAACACCAAGGGAACAAGCTAGTAACATTAACACCAAGGGAACAAGCTAGTAACATTAACACCAAGGGAACAAGCTAGTTACATTATCACCAAGGGAACAAGCTAGTTATATTATCACCAAGGGAACAAGCTGGTAACATTAACACCAAGGGAACAAGCTGGTAACATTAACACCAAGGGAACAAGCTGGTAACATTAACACCAAGGGAACAAGCTGGTAACATTAACACCAAGGGAACAAGCTAGTTAACACCAAGGGAACAAGCTAATAACATGAACACCATGGGAACAAGCTAGTTATATTATCACCAAGGGAACAAGCTAGTAACATTAACACCAAGGGAACAAGCTGGTAACATTAACACCAAGGGAACAAGCTGGTAACATTAACACCAAGGGAACAAGCTAGTTACATTATCACCAAGGGAACAAGCTAGTTATATTATCACCAAGGGAACAAGCTGGTAACATTAACACCAAGGGAACAAGCTGGTAACATTAACACCAAGGGAACAAGCTAGTAACATTAACACCAAGGGAACAAGCTAGTAACATTAACACCAAGGGAACAAGCTAGTAACATTATCACCATGGGAACAAGCTGGTAACATTAACACCAAGGGAACAAGCTGGTAACATTAACACCAAGGGAACAAGCTGGTAACATTAACACCAAGGGAACAAGCTAGTTACAATAAATAACCACAAGGGAACACGTTAGTAACATTAACATCAAGGGAACAAAATAGTAACATTAACACCAAGGTAACAAGCTAGTTACATTATCACCAAGGTAACAAGCTAGTTACAATAAATAACCACAAGGGAACAAGCTAGTAACATTAACACCAAGGGAACACGCTAGTTACAATAAATAACCACAAGGGAACAAGCTAAACTCAACAAAAAAAGAAACGTCCTCTCACTGTCAACTGCGTTTATAATAAGCAAACTTAACATGTGTAGATATTTGTATGAATATAAGATTCAACAACTGAGACATAAACTGAACAAGTTCCACAGACATGTGACGAACAGAAATGGAATAATGTGTCCCTGAACAAAGGGGGAGTCAAAATCAAAAGTAACAGTCAGTATCTGGTGTGGCCACCAGCTGCATTAAGTACTGCAGTACCTTTCCTCCTCATGGACTGCACCATATTCACCAGTTCTTGCTGTGAGATGTTACCCCACTCTTCATGTGTAGCCTTTACTATCCTCTTCCTTCATGTGTAGCCCTCTACTATCCTCTTCCTTCATGTGTAGCCTCTACTATCCTCTTCCTTCATATGTAGCCCTCTGCTATCCTCTTCCTTCATATGTAGCCCTCTGCTATCCTCTTCCTTCATATGTAGCCCTCTGCTATCCTCTTCCTTCACATGTAGCCCTCTGCTATCCTATTCCTTCATATGTAGCCCTCTGCTATCCTCTTCCTTCATATGTAGCCCTCTGCTATCCTCTTCCTTCATATGTAGCCCTCTGCTATCCTCTTCCTTCATATGTAGCCCTCTGCTATCCTCTTCCTTCATATGTAGCCCTCTGCTATCCTCTTCCTTCATATGTAGCCCTCTGCTATCCTCCTCCTTCATATGTGGCCCTCTGCTATCCTCTTCCTTCATATGTAGCCCTCTGCTATCCTCTCCCTTCATATGTAGCCCTCTGCTATCCTCTTCCTTCATATGTAGCCCTCTGCTATCCTCTTCCTTCATATGTAGCCCTCTGCTATCCTCTTCCTTCATATGTAGCCCTCTGCTATCCTCTTCCTTCATATGTAGCCCTCTGCTATCCTCTTACTTCATATGTAGCCCTCTGCTATCCTCTTCCTTCATATGTAGCCCTCTGCTATCCTCTTCCTTCATATGTAGCCCTCTGCTATCCTCTTCCTTCATGTGTAGCCCTCTGCTATCCTCTTCCTTCATGTGTAGCCCTCTGCTATCCTCTTCTTTCATGTAGCCCTCTGCTATCCTCTTCCTTCATGTAGCCCTCTACTATCCTCTTCCTTCATATGTAGCCCTCTACTATCCTCTTCCTTCATATGTAGTCCTCTACTATCCTCTTCCTTCATGTAGCCCTCTACTATCCTCTTCCTTCACATGTAGCCCTCTACTATCCTCTTCCTTCACATGTAGGCCTCTACTATCCTCTTCCTTCACATGTAGCCCTCTACTATCCTCTTCCTTCACATGTAGCCTCTACTATCCTCTTCCTTCACATGTAGCCCTCTACTATCCTCTTCCTTCACATGTAGCCCTCTACTATCCTCTTCCTTCACATGTAGCCCTCTACTATCCTCTTCCTTCACATGTAGCCCTCTACTATCCTCTTCCTTCACATGTAGCCCTCTACTATCCTCTTCCTTCATATGTAGCCCTCTACTATCCTCTTCCTTCATATGTAGCCTCTACTATCCTCTTCCTTCATATGTAGCCCTCTACTATCCTCTTCCTTCATATGTAGCCCTCTACTATCATCTTTCTTCATGTGTAGCTTCTACTATCCTCTTCCTTCATGTGTAGCCTCTACTATCCTCTTCCTTCATGTGTAGCCTCTACTATCCTCTTCCTTCATATGTAGCCCTCTACTATCCTCTTCCTTCATATGTAGCCCTCTACTATCCTCTTCCTTCATATGTAGCCCTCTACTATCCTCTTCCTTCATATGTAGCCCTCTACTATCCTCTTCCTTCATGTGTAGCCTCTACTATCCTCTTCCTTCATATGTAGCCCTCTACTATCCTCTTCCTTCATATGTAGCCCTCTACTATCCTCTTCCTTCATATGTAGCCCTCTACTATCCTCTTCCTTCATATGTAGCCCTCTACTATCCTCTTCCTTCATATGTAGCCCTCTACTATCCTCTTCCTTCATGTGTAGCCTCTACTATCCTCTTCCTTCATATGTAGCCCTCTACTATCCTCTTCCTTCACATGTAGTCCTCTACTATCCTTTTCCTTCACATGTAGTCCTCTACTATCCTCTTCCTTCATATGTAGCCCTCTACTATCCTCTTCCTTCACATGTAGCCCTCTACTATCCTCTTCCTTCACATGTAGCCCTCTGCTATCCTCTTCCTTCATATGTAGCCCTCTACTATCCTCTTCCTTCACATGTAGCCCTCTACTATCCTCTTCCTTCATATGTAGCCCTCTACTATCCTCTTCCTTCATATGTAGCCCTCTACTATCCTCTTCCTTCATGTAGCCCTCTACTATCCTCTTCCTTCATATGTAGCCCTCTACTATCCTCTTCCTCCATGTAGCCCTCTACTATCCTCTTCCTTCATATGTAGCCCTCTACTATCCTCTTCCTTCATGTAGCCTCTACTATCCTCTTCCTCCATGTAGCCCTCTACTATCCTCTTCCTTCATGTAGCCCTCTACTATCCTCTTCCTTCATATGTAGCCCTCTACTATCCTCTTCCTTCATATGTAGCCCTCTACTATCCTCTTCCTTCATATGTAGCCCTCTACTATCCTCTTCCTTCATATGTAGCCCTCTACTATCCTCTTCCTTCATGTAGCCCTCTACTATCCTCTTCCTTCATGTAGCCCTCTACTATCCTATTCCTTCACATGTAGCCCTCTGCTATCCTCTTCCTTCATATGTAGCCCTCTACTATCCTCTTCCTTCATATGTAGCCCTCTACTATCGTCTTCCTTCATGTAGCCCTCTACTATCCTCTTCCTTCATATGTAGCCATCTACTATCCTCTTCCTTCACATGTAGCCCTCTACTATCCTCTTCCTTCATATGTAGCCATCTACTATCCTCTTCCTTCACATGTAGCCCTCTACTATCCTCTTCCTTCATATGTAGCCATCTACTATCCTCTTCCTTCACATGTAGCCCTCTACTATCCTCTTCCTTCATATGTAGCCCTCTACTATCCTCTTCCTTCATATGTAGCCCTCTACTATCCTCTTCCTTCATGTAGCCCTCTACTATCCTCTTCCTTCATGTAGCCCTCTACTATCCTCTTCCTTCACATGTAGCCCTCTGCTATCCTCTTCCTTCATATGTAGCCCTCTACTATCCTCTTCCTTCATATGTAGCCCTCTACTATCCTCTTCCTTCATGTAGCCCTCTACTATCCTCTTCCTTCATATGTAGCCATCTACTATCCTCTTCCTTCACATGTAGCCCTCTACTATCCTCTTCCTTCATATGTAGCCCTCTACTATCCTCTTCCTTCATGTAGCCTCTACTATTCTGTGTGAGAGTGAGTGACAGGCACTTATTCAGTCAGACACACTGTATGAATCACTGTAAACCCATTTCTATTTAAAGAACCTTGGGCCATAAACAAACCCTGACGCCACAAATGTAAAAGCACCTGAAACCAGAGAATATGATGTACTGACCATGTATGTATAGAGGGAGCTAAAGAAGTATGGGTGTGTGCATGCTGTTGTGTGTGCATGCTGTTGCGTGTGCATACTGTTGCGTGTGCTTACTGTTGTGTGTGCGTACTGTTGTGTGCCTACTGTTGTGTGTGTACTGTTGTGTGTGTGTGTGTGTGTGTGTGTGTGTGCGTGCTGTTGTGTGTTAGTGCTGTTGTGTGTGCATACTGTTGTGTGTGTACTGTATAAATGTCTGGACATAAAGATTCCTGTCTATGTGTTTGTGCCTGAGTTGACCTGTCCTTTAGTGTGACCTGAACTGAGGCTGCCACCCCAGTCCAGACAGCTCTCAGCTGTCACCTGAGAATGTGTGTATGTGTGTTTGCTTGATATGTGCTTAATCCTTACCCCAAAACACACACACACACACACACACACACACACACACACACACACACACACACACACACACACACACACACGCAAGTCACAATCTGATCCTGTCACACCTCTCCTCATCAACAACAAAGGGTGATGACAGGCCTTCAGAGAACTCTAATATCCCTATGGAGGAATACCTGCACTCTCCCAGAAATGAAACGCACACCCATAACAACAGTTCAACACACTGCAACCACTTAGCTACAGGACACACAGAAACCCACTGAGACACATGGTCTGAGCATCAGACTAGCTGGATAAGAGAGGGCTCTAAGCCAGAGCACAGAGGACGGATGGAGAAGCCGTCTCATCTCACCTCCCTTTGTCAGGATGCCAACACCATTGAGATAAATATGAGTCATTTTCACTGCTCTTCTGGCAGCACTACTGTACATTTCTTTCATGTATTCAACTCCCCCGTGTCAACTACAGCCAGTGTGCTTTGATGCAGGGCTGAGCCCTTTGGCCAGGCTAATAGAGAAGGGAGCTGTGATGTTTCCTAAAGCAGCCTGGCTGGCTGGCTGACTGGCTAGGTAGAGCAGGACAGGGCTCAGCTCTCAGCACTCCCTGTTGTGTCCAGTCCAGGGTTTGTTTTTAGATCCAGCCAGAGGGAGAAGCAGTGCAGGAAACCACTTCAGACAGCCAGGGACCGTAGGGGCGCCCAACACACCACTCCCCGCATCACCACCACAACACTTCTGTTTGGAGGCGTTGTCACCGCAACCTATGGGCGGGCGAAGAGACATATGCTAGCCATTCCTGACAGTCCTCTCTGTTCTGTCTAGCAGACAGCAAGCTCCCACCCCTGCCCCACCTCTCACCTGGAATACGAGGCAATGCCAGGTGAACCAGGGTCCATGCAAAGCTACCAGCTACAGCTCCACAGGCAGAAAGGGCCTTCATCTGGGCGTTTAGCAGGGCACAACGTTGTGGAAAATTCTGATATACTTTATAGAACAAACATGTCTCACTTACATGCAAAATAAGGAATCACATCCACTCTACTCTTGCATTTTATATGTGCAACATTTGCCTACTGTGGGCCTGGAATGTAGAGACATGTTAGATCTAGTGGACAGACCAATAAGAGTACTCACTCAGCCGTGGGGTCTGCCCTACTGAAGGCCTGGATGACCAATGGGAACTCAGACTTGACGATGTACAGGTAGCTGGACATGGCTGTGAGGAGTAGAGACCGACAGTAACTATGAGTGACACAGTCAGTGACATTTAATCGAGACATGTAGCTAACACCTTCAGATATGGGTGACTCACTCAGTCAACACATGGAACATTCACCTGGGGAAAGACAGACTTACAGACGTCTAGAAAAGAACACAGACTGAAGAAAGACGTACAGACGTCTAGAATAGAACAAACTGCACAGTGTGGAAAGAGATTTTCTAAAGGCATGAATTATTAAAACGATTTACAAACATAAAAAGCTATTCACCAGTTCTCAAAGCAAATGAAAGTTTCCCCCCATTTCATAACATATCCTCATCTTCATAATGTGTCCTCATTTCATCACATTTTTATTTTATTTAACTTCTATTTAACTAGGCAAGTCAGTTAAGAACAAATTCTTATTTACAATGACGGCCTACACCGGCCAAACCCAGACGACGCTGGGCCAATTGTGCACCGCCCATGTGTTATTAAGTGGTTATTCCCTCATGTGCCCTCACATCCAACTGAATAAGTGACCATGCATTGTCCATGTAATTAATGTCTACATTCTGAATTTGATCAAACTGTTCCTATTCTATTCTTACTCTCCATGTGTAATTCCTCGCCTTGACCTAAAACAACCTGATTCATGATTCTCAGACAGTACTTTGTGTTATGTGTTCTCTGTGTGGTACTAGGAGACACTTCACTGCTACAGTAAGAAACACAATGGTAACATGGCTACTGGCTGGTGCTGCCTGTGCCTCAGTCAAAGCTAGGGATCAGACCACGCAGGCAGCCAACACACCACCACGTAACCAAGCCAGCAGCTGTTAGCTAACTGGACAGCTGGCCTTAGCTCCTTAATACGCTGCCATATCATATATACACACACACACAGAGAGAGAAAGAGAGAGAGAGAGAGAGAAAGAGAGAAAGAGAGAAAGAGAGAGAGAGAGAGAGAGAGAGAGAGAGAGAGAGAGAGAGAGAGAGAGAGAGAGAGAGAGAGAGAGAGAGAGAGAGAGAGAGAGAGAGAGAGAGAGAGAGAGAGAGAGAGAGCTGTATTAGTAGTACTATATAAATATGGAGAATGGGATGGGGGGGCTAATGTGAAGGCATGAACTCCAAGTGAACAGGAAGACCAAACAGTCTGCCTGCCTGTCTACTGCTGAGCTTTGTGATTCATCATAACACTATAACCACTACAAATACACACAGATGTGTATTGTTGAGATAAACTAGACCAGTGACCACAGTGTCCTCTCACCTCCGATGTTCTGTAGTGTGATGGCGATACCGGCGGCCATCTTGCCTGTGGTGCCAAAGGCTCTATAGCCTAGTTGTTCATAAGCTCGGATCCCTGGAAGAGGAAGAGGGTTGTGCAACATCATCATTACACAGCTTTACAAGGGGACACCCAGGTAGTAAATCAAACAACACTTAGTTATATAGTCAGTGTAGAATCTACAGGTTTATCTACAGAAGTTAATATGCCAGGCCTCTATTTCCATGCCAGGCCTCTATTTCCATACTAGGCCCCTATACCGGAATATGAACACACAACAATATGTAAGGATTTGTCAACATCCTTAATGCTGGGCCATTGGGGATCCATTACATTGTAATAGCACATTACTTCCCCAAGCTAATCTATACAAGCTGCAATCAAGACATGCGAATGCTAAAAGGGTAATTATGCCAGCCATCACTTTTTCTCCATTTGGCCCTGTCCCTGTGACTGGACACTGCAGCAGCCCAACATATGTAGTACCATCATCTCCTCTCAATGGTTCAGCAATAGTGTCACACACCCCTACTTCTTGGAGTGTTGCCACTGGATCAAACTATGATGTGCATGTATAACTACAGTACACATAGCTACACGTGCACCATTCAAGCATTAGGTCCACTGAAGACGAGGGTCAGCTTACCCACAATGCCAGAGGATTTGAGCAGCAGGTGAATGGAGTAGGAGGACAGAGCCGCCACAGCAGTCAGAAGAAACCTGGGAGGAGAGAGTGAAAGAGTAGATGATAAAACACATCAACGCCTCATTTCAATGCAGTGAAAGGTCTTTCGTTGAGCAAGCTCATTATTGACTGTGGAAGTGAACTCCTTTCTGACAACATGTAATAATAGCACGAACACACACATTTCTACGACAAGCCCTGCACTTAGTGGCTTGACTAGGAGCCAATAGAACAAAATAAATTACAGTTTGAGATTACAACTATCTGGGTATAATTCCAAAAATAAACATTTAAAGGTTTTACTGAAATACATGAATTGTATCATGATGGGATTACTAGGATGAACAGTGAAAAAGTACAGCTAGAACAAAGCCAACTTTGGCCGGCTAACCGCCAACTGTAATGTCCAACTGTAGCCATGTGATCTAAAGGATCAAGTACAGACAGTTAATAAAGGCAAGCGCTTTCTCAGCAGACTCTCAATGTCATGAAAAAGCTTATGCTGTATGATGTTGCCAACAGTCTGAGAATGTTGGGGGTAAGAACTTAGGAGCTAGATGTGGGGGGGTTTAATAAAGGACGTAAGTCTGCTTCCAGCCATCCTGGTCTATTGTAATACTCTGAGAAACAGTGTTTCCCACAACTGCTCTTCCCCTTATGCCCCTGTGCCAAAGGGAGCGCAGAGCTTATGCCCCTGTGCCAAAGGGAGTGCAGAGCTTATGCCCCTGTGCCAAAGGGAGCGCAGAGCTTATACCCCTGTGCCAAAGGGAGCGCAGAGCTTATGCCCCTGTGCCAAAGGGAGCACAGAGCTTATGCCCCTGTGCCAAAGGGAGCGCAGAGCTTATGCCCCTGTGCCAAAGGGAGCACAGAGCTTATGCCCCTGTGCCAAAGGGAGCACAGAGCTTATGCCCCTGTGCCAAAGGGAGCACAGAGCTTATGCCCCTGTGCCAAAGGGAGCGCAGAGCTTATGCCCCTGTGCCAAAGGGAGCACAGAGCTTATGCCCCTGTGCCAAAGGGAGCACAGAGCTTATGCCCCTGTGCCAAAGGGAGCACAGAGCTTATGCCCCTGTGCCAAAGGGAGCGCAGAGCTTATGCCCCTGTGCCAAAGGGAGCGCAGAGGTTATGCCCCTGTGCCAAAGGGAGCGCAGAGCTTATGCCCCTGTGCCAAAGGGAGCACAGAGCTTATGCCCATGTGCCAAAGGGAGCGCAGAGCGGAGTCGCAGTCCGCCTACAGAACACTGACCCCTTCGATCAGCATTCCTAGATGGTCAGAGGGCACTCTCGATGCCATCACCTTTCCCAGAAAGGCGTGGGCACAGAGGTTAAGCCCTGACATTCCACTGACCACTCTAAAGAGCAGGGCCTTGGGTATGTAGGCCTATGTGGCCATTCCTCCTGGAGTCCCGACAGCCGGTGAATGAGACCACGGCATCGAGTAGGAGCTGCTCAATGGTTGCTTTGGTTCCTTGTCCAGGAAGTCTCAGTTCTCAGGTCTCAGGTATAAATGTCCTGTTATAGGACCATTATTCCCACTCTGTTGTTACTGCTATGGGAAACGCTGAGTGATGCTGAGTAAGAAATCATGGAAATTCTGAGTGATGTTGACAAAGAAATCATGGAAATTCTGAGTGATGTTGACAAAGAAATCATGGAAATTCTGAGTGATGCTGAGTAAGAAATCATGGAAACGCTGAGTGATGTTGATTAAGAGATTATGTAAATGCTGAGTGATGCTGAGTAAGAAATCATGGAAACGCTGAGTGACACTAAGAAATCATGGAAATGCTGAGTGATGCTGAGAAATAAATAATGGAAAAGCTGAGTGATGCTGAGTAAGAAATCATGGAAACGCTGAGTGATGCTGATTAAGAGATTATGTAAATGTTGAGTGATGCTGAGAAATAAATAATGGAAATGCTGAGTGACACTAAGAAATCATGGAAATGCTGAGTGATGCTGAGTATGAGATTATGTAAATGCCGAGTGATGCTGAGTAAGAGATTATGTAAATGCTGAGTGATGCTGAGTAAGAGATTATGTAAATGCTGAGTGATGCTGAGTAAGAAATCATGGAAATGCTGAGTGATGCTGAGTAAGACACCATGGAAACGCTGAGTGATGCTGGACGTGCCCCCCCATCCCCCAAAACACGTATAAATGCTGGACTATAAATTGTGCCATCCTCTATTATACTTATGCTAAAATGTTTATTATATTTTACTGAGCCATTTCATTTATGTTCTTATTCTTATATTTTATTTCATATTCTTGTTGCATTGTCGAGAAAGAACCTGCAAGTAAGCATTTCATTGGACGGTGTATACCATGTGTATCCTGTACATACAACTAAAACTCAAAACTTGAGTAAGGCATCATGGAAACGCTAAGTGATGCATCATGGAACATCATGACATATCACTCCTGCAAGGCGAATGGGACCGGTTTCAGGGCTCCCCCCCACGTCCCCTGAGGACTGCTAAGGTGTATGGCTTTCCCAGGGGACGTGGGGGGGGGGGGCCCTGAAACGGCTCCCATGTGCTGATGAGGCAGATAACTTATATTTGGGTCTCCTAGTTCTCCTGAGAAATGGGGGTTTTCTATCTTGAGTTACAGTACGTTACCATTGAGACACAAAGAAGGCTCTGCGTCGGTCACACCAACAATGCCACAAATCTACAATATAGTTGTTCAATATAAAAGGACTTGGAACAATGACTTGAAATGTAATCACATTTTGTTTGCTACAGGAATCGAGACTTACTTTTACCAGAAGACATGCCTAAGAGTCCAAAGTCGGTAATACTATACTTAGATGGGAAGAAACATCCTTGGGTCAGAATACACAGACAAACAAATCCATGTGAATTGATTCCTGCTTCTAACAAATACATCTATCTGAAGCTGTTGAACAATAACCTGAAGTCACAAAGCCAGAGAAATGCCTCTTAATGGGATTTCTTTCATAAAAGCTGCATTAGAGACTTAAACAATAGGTTTTTCTTTGCCGCAAACTTACTAAAACAATTCCTAGTAGGTTCATAAAGCAGAAAGCCTTCATGAAGACAGCTTAGTTACTTGGTAACATTTATTTTCAGGTCAAAGGGTTTCTTCATTCACCAAAGTTTCTCAAAGGTGACCTTGTTTGACATTAGTCTTTGTGGAAGTTTCTCAAAGGTGACCTTGTTGACATTAGTCTTTGTGGAAGTTTCTCAAAGGTGACCTTGTTGACATTAGTCTTTGTGGAAGTTTCTCAAAGGTGACCTTGTTGACATTAGTCTTTGTGGAAGTTTCTCAAAGGTGACCTTGTTGACATTAGTCTTTGTGGAAGTTTCTCAAAGGTGACCTTGTTGACATTAGTCTTTGTGGAAGTTTCTCAAAGGTGACCTTGTTTGACATTAGTCTTTGTGGAAGTTTCTCAAAGGTGACCTTGTTGACATTAGTCTTTGTGGAAGTTTCTCAAAGGTGACCTTGTTGACATTAGTCTTTGTGGAAAAGCATAAGTTCAGCATGAGCATTGGGACAAAATTCGCAACAAAGATGATAACAATCACCATGGTGATGGTGATGATGTGTCAGGTGACCGTGAGCTCTAAGGAAGAGTTCTGCTGTTGACTCCATCTTTAGAGGAGAAACTCTTTAGAATCCATAGAATAGGTTGTGTTCCCATGCAGAGTTGTGACTGAAGTCCTGCTCCCTGCAGCTAAACAAACCAACACAGTGTCACATGAAATGGAGGGGGGGAGTGGGGACTGGAAGGCGGGGCTATTCTGGGCTGTAGCCTTTCTAGGGCCTGTTTGTGTTCACAGGGGCGGGAACAAGGGTTGGCGCAATGGGGGAGGATGGAAGGGAGAGGATAGTGTGGACCACCTCACCACAGACCCCCCAGCTCCACCCTGGCCCCTTCTCACCCCATCCTGGCCCAGCATCCCTTTTGAAGCAGGCAAGCTGGGCCTCTGGGCAGAGAGCATTTCTGATCGTGCCAGCTCCCTCCTGCAAGCGAAGATCGTGGCTATTTTCAACTCCCACTCCAGCCCTTTCCACTGTGTGGTCTCTATGTGCAGCCTAAAGGCTATCACTGGGACTGGGGAGCACGTTCTCCACAGGCTCTAAGCTTAGGCAAAGGGATATCACACCACAACAAGCTGGCAGAGGCAGTGCGACTAGCAACAGACCAATGGCTAATGTGTGACTCCTACTGTGTCGGTGCTCAGTGTGTCACTGACTTGAAAGTCAGTGCTATGCAAGTGTATAGTTTTGCGGTTTCAGGGTTTTATGAGATGAAGAATGAAGAAACACTAAGCCACCTGGGGAAAGGAGAGACTAGGAGACAGTTAAGAACCAAGGGGCAGGACTAGACATTACATTTAGATTACATTTACATTACATTTTGGTCATTTAACAGCAGTGGAGGCTGGTGGGAGGAGCAATAGGAGGACGGGCACATTATAATGGATGGAATGAAATGAATGGAACGGAGCCAAACATGTGGTTTATATATGTTTGATGTGTTTGATACCGTTCCATTTCTTCCATTCCAACCATTACAATGAGCCGTTCCTCCTTTAGCTCCTACTAACAGCCTCCACTGTTTAACAGACACTCTTATTCAGAGCGACTCACAGTACAGTGCTGTATCGCTGACAGTTTGACTTACAGGAAGAGGAGGATGCCAGTGTTGGCCATGGCATAAGCCAGTCCCAGAATTCCACTGCCCATGATAGCATTCCCCAGGTTGAACACAGACATGCCGAAAGACGTCTTTCCCTCAAACTGATCAAAACAAATACAACAATCTCAGATTCAGTTCATTCAATACTGAGGTAAAGCAGAAAATGGCTGCTGTTCTTACATTTAGAAACTCATGCTCTTGTCAAGTGCAATGTGACAGGCAGAATGTGTCATCAGATTCCAATCACATAGTGTGTGCATCCCAAGTGGCACCCTATTCCCTATATAGTACACTTCTTTTGAACAGACCCCTATGGTCAAAAGTAGTGCACTACATAGGGAATAGGGTACCCACTTGGGACAAAGCCAGGGAGTGATGTTTGAGTTGTGGTACATGTGGAGGTAATAAAGTCAGCTACACTCACATCTGTGAAGCGCATGGGCTTCCTCCCATCTCCGTTGGGCAGAAACTCCTCATTCTCCAGGATGGCATCAGGATCATCAAACCTGGATGAAACAAAAACGTTGTTACAATCGAAAGTCTCCAAAACCTGCACCTTAAAATGGGGACACAAGCTACACAGACAGGAGGGAGTTAATTGTTAAAACAGTGTTAAAAATGCTTCACTTAAAGGATTGTTTGTGAGTAATGATTTGACATAGTCAGTAGGCCTACTAGGTAGAGCTTGTCGGTGTGACTGTGTGTAGAAAGTAGAAACCTACCTGACGATTTGAGTTCCATTTCTGTGTTGGAAACAGAGCATCCACGGGGCGAAGGAAGGACAAAAACAAGGCAAACATGCACTTAGAAACACAAACACCACTCAGGAAATCAGACGTCATTCACGCTCTATAAACACTTCAAACTCATTACTGATGTCATACACTTAGCACAAGGAGGACAGGACAAGCAAACACAATTTGCAATGGCGGAAATTGAAACAGAGTTTTATGAGGTCCTTGTATAAGACCTCTACATCCCAAATGGCATCATATTCCCTTTATAGTGCACTACTTTTGACCAGGGACTATAGGGAAAGTACCGCACTATGTAGAGAACAGGGTGTCATTTGGGATACAAACAGTGTATCTGTATTTTCTGGTTAATTACCAGTGTTTGGAATAATGTGGATGAATATATTGTATTGACCGGTGACATTTACAGGCTGTTTAATGGGTTTTGGTTTCCACACAGGTAGATAGATGACAGCAACACATGGTACATTCACAAACTGTAACACAACACAGGACAAAGCCATTACTCTCTCCAGTCTAAGGTACTGGAATAACGAGGGCTGGGCAAAACACTGCATGCAGTTTGCAAAATAAATATCACCACTCTTATATGACAGTAAGATCAAAGCATCCCTTCAAAAACAATTGGAATAGAATATACAATGTAATGTTTCTGTGGTATGCAGTAGAGGCAACAAGATTTTTTAAATAAACACCAGATAGATGCAGTGAGATGTGTTGTTTTACAGGGACAACCCAAAGTAGGTTGGTGCCACTGGAGCAAATTAGGGTTAAGTGACTTGCTCAAGCACACATTGAGAGGTTTTCATCTTTTCGGCTCAGGTATTCGATCCAGCAAACTTTGTAAAACTGTCCCAATGCTCTAACCGCTATAACCTGCTGCACCAATTAGGTGTAATCTGTGACTAAAGTCATTGTTTTGAGCTGAGTGTATGGCCCTTCTCAGCTGCTCATCGGAGAGAGATTTTTTATAGTTGTGGTGGTTGTTGAACAATTCAATAGTCTAACAACAATAATTGAGGTAGGTGTAAGAGCGGGGTGGAGATAAGAAAGGACAGGAGAAGGAAACTCACGTGTCTAATTCCTCTGCCATGGTCTTCATGGGCACATACGCGTCATCTTCTAGGTCGTGACCTTTCCCATTGGGCGAGTGTCCCAAGATGCTCATCTCTGATTGGTCTGGCTCCATGCTCTAAGCAGCAGTTATGATACACTGTGTGTGGTCCTCTCAGTCTGCTCCCTCAGGTATCTAGAGCAGAGAGAGAAGGCATTTCATTGACACAGATCCCACAATTACTCCCCTATCTGTCTTGTTGTGTATCTATAGGATACGGCCACACGTGGGGACACCTGTATATGTCTAAATAGGCATTTAGTTAAAAAAAAAACATCCAACAATAAACTTCAACGGCTAGTCTCTCTCTCTGCTAATGACTGTGTGCATTTCGCTACCCTCGCAATATCATCTGCTAACCATGTGTATGTGACCAATAACATTTGATTTATTTGATTTGATTTGTGGTGACTCATTTATTTACACAGTAAAACTTTCACTTCAACATCCAAGATCTGACCTGTTTCACACACTTGCTTATGGTATAAATTATTCTGAATCAACTCAAGCCATGACACTATGCTTTTTGGGCAACTACAATACCAAGTAATGCAAATAGGTCCAAAGCATGGGGTCAAAGTTTGTGTGTTTGAGCCAATGTCACATCATCATTACACTGTTTGCTCATGGTGTTCCACTCAGTGATGTCACAAGGCCTGCCAGCTTCTCAGAGCTGAGAACGGAGGTGGTTCAACTAAACCCTCTGTTCAGGTCCCACGTTGTCACGATCGTCGTCAGGGTGGAAATGACCGGACCAAGGTGCAGCGTGGTGAGCGTACATTTCTTTTTATTTTGAATGTCGCCAACAAAAACAAGAAACATCAACAAAACGAACGTGAAGCTGACTAGGGCTATACAGGCCACTAACACAGACAACTACCCACAACTAAGGTGGCAAAACAGGCTGCCTAAGTATGATTCCCAATCAGAGACAACAATAGACAGCTGTCCCTGACTGAGAACCATACCCGGCCAAAACATAGAAACAGAAAACATAGAAACTAGAATGGCCACCCTAGTCACACCCTGGCCTAACCAAAATAGAGAATAAAAGCCTCTATGGCCAGGGTGTGACACACGTAATGTTGTCACACAGACACTTTCCTCCCATGCCTAGGCTATGTACACAAACTACACCAGCCACACATAACCTACCCAAGTAGCACATACCATGTTGGAATTTCAGTACTTCAGCATAACATTTCCTACAGGTTTCATCATGGTTCTATTTAGTCATGTTCTCAAATTGTTCCGAGAACGTTAATTAAAACTTTCCATAAAAACCACAAGAAAACTTTTGTAACGTCTAAGAATGTTATTTAAAAACATATACATTCTGTTCTCAGTATCAGAACTCAGGATAAGACCCAGGTGCAGACAGCTAGAGTCACAGATGTGTATTGACCCAAACGGGGCAGGCAAAAGACAGGTCAAAGGTCCGTAATCCAGGGCAGAATCAATAAGGTACAGAACAGCAGGCAGGCTCAGGACAGGTAGGTGCAGGACACAGACAGACTGCTCAGACAAGACTGCTCAAACCTAACAAGACAAACTGGTAACAGACAAACAGAGAACACAGGTATAAATACAATGGGGATAAAGAGGAAGATGGGCGACACCTGGAGGGGGGGCGGAGACAAGCACAAAGACAGGTGAAACAGATCAGGGTGTGACACTCAGCATCAACAAAACTCTCTCTACACTCCATCTTGTTAAGTGTGTGCAGGTGTGTTGGCCACACTTGATCTCATGAGTGCTTGTCTCCTTTGAAATGGGGTCTGTCTGAATAAGCTAAAATAAACAGCTTTGTATGCGTAAAAAAAAACATGGCATGCTAGCTCCTGCCTTGCGGCGCAGTGGACTAATTCAATGGATGAAGACCATTAGTTCAAATCTCACAATAATAATTGTGTTGGCATGCTTAAGGAAATACATTTCCGTCTGTGCTTTAAAAAGTGTACCCAAAACAAGCTAACGATGTAATTAAAAAATGTATTGAAACATTCAGTGAAAGTTTTAAGGAAGTTATTAAAAACTCCAAATAACCTATAATTTCCATTCTCAGAGCGTTAATAAAACCTTCCAGGAAAACCTTCCAGGAAACAGATTAAAGCATTATCAGAAGCTCCCTGCAACCTAAAAATAAATGTTCCAAGAACAGGCTAAATATTCCCTTCCGTTCTCAGAATGTTTAAAAAACGCTCTGTTTTACGGGTCAGGAAACGTATGGCTTCTTTCCCACAACCAACGTGAAACCAAAAATATACGTTTGCACAACTTCCAAGGAACCAAATGTGTGAGGCCGGTTGGGCGTACTGCCAAATTTTCTAAAACGACGTTGGAGGCAGCTTATGGTAGAGAAATTAACATTACATTCTTTGGCAACAGCTCTGGTGCACATTCCTGCAGTCAGCATACCATTTGCACGCCCCCTTAAAACTTGAGACATCTGTGGCATTGTGTTGTGTGGCAAAACGGCACATTTTAGAATGGCCTTTTATTGTCCCCAGCACAAGGTGCACCTGTTTAATGATCATGCTGTATAATCAGCTTCTTGATATGCCACACCTGTTCAGTGGATAGATTATATTGGCAAAGGAGAAATGCTCACTAACAGGGATGTAAACAAATTTGTGCACCAAATTTGAGAGAAATAAGCTTTTTGTGCATATGGAACATTCCTGGGATCTTTTATTTCAGCTCTTGAAACATGGGACCACGACTTAACATGTTGCATCTATATTTTTGTTCAGTATAGATACATCCTTAAGCTAACATAGCTGGTTATGTAACTCTAAATGTTTCGGGTTTTGACCATGGTCTGAAGGTATGGAGGTAAAGATGAGAGGACGAGTGGGAGGGTAAGGAAACGGAGATGACTATGATATGCTATATACGATCTCTGTCTGAAAGGTCAACACACTAAACCTGCAGAGTAATAATGTATGTGCGGGTGTTACATTTTCTGCAGTGATGGTACGGTTACTCCCCACCAGGTTGCATGCCCTCAGTGACAACGATTCACCTCATTTCCAATTTCCTCTATGATCTCAGAGGCTCACAAGGGGTCAGTTCCACAGGCAGACAATGGGCAGTGTTGTTGTGATGGGAGCCGCTTCCTGGGTGAAGACAGCAGACAGCAGCCCCATTGTGTCACCACAACAAGTGTCCCCCTGCCTGCCAGAGTATCTTTAGATCGCAGCTCGCAACACAGCTGTTAAATCGATCACCCACCACCACTCCAGTTTCAACAGTAAAATTACAATCTGTGATCAGGGGCGTCATGCACCCCAAAAATCTCAGGGGATGTGAGGATGGCTGGGGGGTGGTCCAGAGGGGGGGCAAGGCCCCCTGTCCGGAAGTTGGAGCAATTAGCATTTTTCGAACACCTCAAACAGCTTTTTCCTGCAATCTAGAGCCATAATCATGGTGTAATTCTATGTAAAACAAAATTGTATATTCTTCTGCACATCTAAGCATACTTCTTGAGCTGTCTGTATACCCCCTGACTGGTGGTCATTTCTTTAAAGAACAAAATACTTCTCTGCATCTCTTCTAAAATCTGGGTGAAAGATTGAAAGGAATGTGAATCTTGTTCAGTACGTTTAGTTATTATTTGCTTTTTTAGTCTATCAACCTTGTCAACAGGCATACCAGCTAAGATAGTTAGACAAGCTAGCTACTCTGACCTGACTCGCGCATCTATCACAGGCCTGGGCAACTCCAGTCCTCAAGGGGCCTGATTGGTGTCACACTTTTGCCCCAGCTAACCCACCTGACAACAATAATCAAGTAATCATGATCTTCAATTTAGAACGCAATTAGTTTAAATCAGCTGTGTTTGCCAGGGATAGGGGAAAAGTGACACCAATCAGGCCCCCGAGGACTGGAATTGCCCAGGCCTGATCTATCAGTTACACATTCAGTACATTGTACAACACCGTGAGGTGTTGCTTAAACTTGTTTTTTTAAACCAGGTTTGCTGTTCACTTGTGTTACATTCCCACAAGACAAAAACAAAATGTTGCTCACAAAGGGAACTAACAAAGAAAATCACTTTAACAACCAAAACAAAGGGGGTCAAAAGGGGTTCTGAAAGGCACCCATGTGTGTACCCACTGAAAGATGTCAAAGCCACTAGTAAAGGGTTCTTGAAGACACTCGCCATGGATGCCCACTAGGTTAGCTAATATAAACTGAACAAAAATATAAACGCAACATGTAAAGTGTTGTTCATGTTCCATGAGCTAAAATAAAAGATCCCAGAAATGTTCCATACGCACAGAAAGCTTATTTCTTAAAAATGTTGTGCACACATTTTTTTCATGTTGTGGGGGTGATTTGCTGCAGGAGGGACTGGTGCACTTCACAAAATAGATGGCATCATGAGGGAGGAAAATTATGTGGATATATTGAAGCAACATCTCAAGACATCAGTCAGGAACTTAAAGCTTGGTCGCAAATGGGTCTTCCAAGTGGACAATGACCCCAAGCATACTTCCAAAGTTGTGGCAAAATGACCTCAATCCTATAGAAAATTTGTGGGCAGAACTAAAAAAGCATGTGCGAGCAAGGAGGCCTAGAAACCTGACTCAGTTACACCAGCTCTGTCAGGAGGAATGGGCCAAAATTCACCCAACTTATTGTGGGAAGCTTGTGGAAGGCTTCCCGAAACGTTTGACCCAAGTTAAACAATATAAAGGCAATGCTATCAAATACTAATTGAGTGTATGCAAACTTCTGACCCACTGGGAAAAGAAATAAAAGCTGAAATAAATCATTCTCTCTACTATTATTCTGACATTTCACATTCTTAAAATAAAGTGGTGATCCTAACTGATCCAAGACAGAGAATTTTTACTAGGATTAAATGTCAGGAATTGTGAAAAACTGAGATTAAATGTATTTGGCTAAGGTGTATGTAAACTTCAGACTTCAACTGTATATACAGAGAAAATAGTCGGCCCAAGAATTGAACCCTGTGGCACCCCCATAGAGACTGCCAGAGGTCCGGACAACAGGCCCACCGATTTGACACACTGAACTCTATCTGAGAAGTAGTTGGTGAACCAGGCGAGGCGGTCATTTGAGAAACCAAGGCTGTTGAGTCTGCCGATAAGATACATACATGTGTCGCATAAAGAAAGCAAGGGTTGAGGGAATAGGGAATGTCTTTCCTAAAAAACATTCCCTAACAGAACTTTTCAGTCAGAAATATCTGTAATTATGTTGCAGCGTCAGCAACACGGACAGCGCGATAAACCCTTTGATGTTCTGTGACATCGCTGCAGCAGGAAGGAGAGAGAGACAAAGGGTGCTAGTCACACAGTAACACAGTGCAGCAAGTCTGAGCCAGGCACGGCGCAATCAAATCAATCGCTGGTCGGACTCCCTCTAGTAATTTGTGTGTCTTCATTATTTAATCAAACATTGTGCTTAAAGCATCAGATAAGCTCAGTGAATATAGTTGATTTGATTAAAACACATAGGATGTGTCAATATATGGAAAAATACAAGTTTAAAATCTTCGACCAATCGGTTGGTCGAAAGAACAGACGACTCTTAGTCAACCAAGATTTTTAGTCGGGGACAGCCCAACTTGGTAGACTGCAGGGCTTGCCTGGCAGGAATTGGATCAAGCAGATAGATCCAGGAGTTCTTCTATCAAATGTTATTAAAGAGCAGATAAGCCAGCAGAAGGCTAGATATAGATGCAGCTGTGTGTATTTAAACACTGGTACACTTAGGTCTTTATCTCCATGGCCCTGGGTGATGAATGGTGATAGGTCACTGGCAGGCCACACTTTTTGGAAAATATGAGATGGTCAGTTCGGGATCAAATAAAAGGAGGGACACTCAGTCTTTCGAGAGTTAGAGAAAAGGGTTCCAAAAGGGTTCTTCAGCTGTCCCCTTAGGAGAACCCTTTTTGGTTCCAGGTAGAACCCTCTGTGGAACGGGGTTCTACATGGAACCCAAATTGGTTCTACCTGGAACCAAAGTGGTTTGAATCCCCTAGGTGAAAAATGTGTCGATGTGCCCTTGAGCAAGGCACTTAATGCTAATTTCTCCCATAAATCGCTCTGGATAAGAGTGTCTGCTAAATGACACAAATGTAAATGTACTCTTGTTACAGAGATGGGTCCACAGGTAAGACGTCTTCCATCTTTACACGCACACTTCTTTCCATATTGGTATATTTATCGTAGGTTGTTATGACGCTGTATTTACACTGTACCGTATGTGGCCCTGTGCTATTTGTTTACTTACTCAGTGCCAATCCAGATGCCAGATGCTCCTGAGACCATGGCAACTGACCTACAACTGGCATCCGTAGCCCCACCCAACCCAACCAAACACACAAACCAGGAGTCTATTCACTAGGATCCAAAAGGAAGCAAAACGGCTGAAACGGAACTAGCTTGTTTTCATTGCAAAATGTTTGCTACAGTTTGCTAGTGTCCACTAATAAATACACCCCAGACATCCCTGAGTTTATTCCTGTGAATCGGGGGGGAAGTTAAGGTGAGTGGGCACCATTAGTAATCGTAGGTGTCTTTCCATTTTTACACCAGAGTCAACATAGTTAATCAGCCAGTATTGACCTGCTCTGGTGCCACATTGGAGGTTAACAAACATTTAATCAGCACCAGCCCCCTGCCTGGCTGTCTTGCAGGTGCTGCTGCCCCTGGGAGAGGAACAGAGGCGTGGATGTGCATACAGTACCACACTATGTACCACATCCGATCCCGGAGGAGTTTGTATACATTACCACACCTCCTTGCCCTTCCAAATAAAATATACAGTACCAGTCAAAAGTTTGGACACACCTACTCATTCAAGGGTTTTTCTTTATTTTTACAATTTTCTACATTGTAGAATAATAGTGAAGACATCAAAACTATACACATATGGAATAATGTAATAACCATATTTTTTTTTCAACAAATCAAAATATATTTTAGATTCTTCAAAGTAGACACCCTTTGCCCTGATGACAGCATTGCACACTCTTGGCATTCTCTCAACCAGCTTCACCTGGAATGCTTTTCCAACAGTCTTCACGTAGTTCCCACATATGCTGAGCACTTGTTGACTGCTTTTCCTTCACTTTGCGGTCCAACTCATTCCAAACCATCTCAATTGGGTTGAGGTCGGGTGATTGTGGAGGCCAGGTCATTTGTTGCAGCACTCCATCATTCTCCTTCTTGGTCAAATAGCCCTTACACCGCCTTGAGGTGTGTTGGGTCATTGTCCTGTTGAAAAACAAATGATAGTCCCACTAAGTGCAAACCAGATGGGATGGTGTATTGCTGCAGAATGCTGTGGTAGCCAAGCTGGTAAAGTGTGCCTTGAGTTCTAAATAAATCACTGACACTGTCACCAGCAAAGCACTCCCACACCATCACATCTCCACCTCCATGCTTCACGGTGGGAACCACACATGCAGAGATCATCCGTTCACCTAATCTGCATCTCACAAAGAAACGGCGGTTCGAACCAAAAATCTCACAGACCAAAAGGACAGATTTCCACCGGTCTAATGGCCCAAGCAAGTCTCTTCTTCTTATTGGTGTACTTTAGCAGCAATTTGACCATGAAGGCCTGATTCACACAGTCTCCTCTGAACAGTTGATGTTGACATGTGTCTGTTACTTGAACTCTGTGAAGCATTTATTTGGTCTGCAATTTGTGAGGCTGGTAACTCTAATGAACTTATCCTCTGCAGCAGAGGTAATGCTGGGTCTTACTTTCCTGTGGCGGTCCTCATGAGAGCCAGTTTCATCATAGAGCTTGATGGTTTTTGCGACTGCACTTGAAGAAACGTTCAAAGTTCTTGAAATTTTCCGGATTGACTGACATTAATGTCATAAGTAATAATGGACTGTCGTTTCTCTTTGCTGTTCTTGCCATAATATGGTCTTGGTTTTACCAAATATCTTCTGTATACCACCCCTGCCTTGTCACAACACAACTAATTGGCTCAAACGCATTAAAAAGGAAAGAAATTCCACAAATTAACATTTAACAAGGCTCACCTGTTAATTGAAATGCATTCCAAGTGACTACCTCATGAAGCTGGTTGAGAGAATGCTAAGAGCAAAATTGTCATCAAGGCAAAGGGTGGCTACTTTGAAGAATCTCAAATGTAAAATATATTTTGATTTGTTGAACACTCTAGCTCAGTATGTGTAGCCCATTTATCTGATGCTGTCCGGCCAAAATACTATCCCCCTCATTGGCTACACATTGTAAGACAGAGGGGCGCTGTTTTGCTCGCTCGGATGCTTTCTCCGGTGAGATAGTTTCAGCCACTTGTGAATTGAATTAAAGTTGTCTGGAAGCTGGAAAAGCTGGAATTATTTTGGACGAACAAGTGAATGTAACCTACTTTTTGAATAGGTGGTGCGTCCAATAGGCTAATAAACTAAGCTTCCCCTAAAGTAAATGTAAATACATTTACCAAAATTATACATTTACTCCTGTCTATACAGAGTAAATAAAGTAATTCAAAATACTTCACCAGAAAGCATGACTTAGGTACAGAGGATCATTAGCTTATTTTGTTTCAAATCGCAAGCTTGTAGGCCTACAGTATGACTCTTTGGGAAGCCCACAATTTGGGCAGTACAGGTGGCAATAGGACTAGCTGATTATTGAGTTGTGGCTGTCAGTGAAAAGCATCTAAAATGTGTTAAGATAATGTGTCTTGAGTATAATAAATAAAAATGTTGAGACAAGATGAAGGGGAGGGGTGTGTGGCGAAGATATAGGCGTGTCCCTCTCCAGAATGCATGCGCTCAGCTTTCCAGAATGACTCAGCTGTCTCCCGCCAATTCTTGCACATTCACTGTTTCATTGTGTGCATTGTTTGCCCTTTGATTGTTTATGTTTATCAACTCCCCATTACATACAGTTGAAGTCTGAAGATTACATACACCTTAGCCAAATACATTTAAACTCAGTTTTTCACAATTCCTGACATTTAATCCCAGTAGAAATTCCCTGTTTTAGGTCAGTTAGGATCACCACTTTATTTTAAGAATGTGAAATGTCAGAATAATAGTAGAGAGAATGATTTATTTCAGCTTTTATTTCTTTCATCACATTCCCAGTGGGTCAGAAGTTTACATACACTCAATTAGTTTTTGGTAGCATTGCCTTTAAATTGTTTAACTTGGGTCAAATATTTCAGGTAGCCTTCCACATGCTTCCCACAATAAGTTGGGTGAATTTTGGCCCATTCCTCCTGACAGAGCTGGAGTAACTGAGTCAGTTTTGTAGGCCTCCTTGCTCGCACACGCTTTTTCAGTTCTGCCCACACATTTTCTATAGGATTGAGGTCGGGGCTTTGTGATGGCCACTCCAATACCTTGACTTTGTTGTCCTTAAGCCATTTTGCCACAACTTTGGAAGTATGCTTGGGGTCATTGTCCATTTGTAAGACCCATTTGCGACCAAGCTTTAACTTCCTGACTGATGTCTTGAGATGTTGCTTCAATATATCCACATAATTTTCCTCCCTCATGATGCCATCTATTTTGTGAAGTGCACCAGTCCCTCCTGCAGCAAATCACCCCCACAACATGATGCTGCCACCCCCGTGCTTCACAGTTGGGATGGTGTTCTTCGGGTTGCAAGCCTCCCCCTTTTTCCTCCAAACATAACGATGGTCATTATGGCCAAACAGTTCTATTTTTGTTTCATCAGGCCAGAGGACATTTCTCCAAAAAGTATGATCTTTGTCCCCATGTGCATTTGAAAACCGTAGTCTGGCTTTTTTATGGCGGTTTTGGAGCAGTGGCTTCTTCCATGCTGAGCAGCCTTTCAGGTTATGTCAAAATAGGACTTGTTTTACTGTGGATAGAGATACTGTCATACCTGTTTCCTCCAGCATCTTCACAAGGTCCTTTGCTGTTGTTCTGGGATTGATATGCACTTTTCGCACCAAAGTACGTTCATCTCTAGGAGACAGAACCCGTCTCCTTCCTGAGCGATATGACGGCTGCGTGGTCCCATGGCGTTCATACTTGCATACTATTGTTTGTACAGATGAACATGGTACCTTCAGGCATTTGGAAATTGCTCCCAAGGATGAACCAGACTTGTGGAGGTCTACAATTGTTTTTCTGAGGTCTTGGCTGATTTCTTTTGATTTTCCCATGATGTCAAGCAAAGCGGCACTGAGTTTAAAGGTAGGCCTTGAAATACATCCACAGGTACACCTCCAATTGATTCAATTTATGTCAATTAGCCTATCAGAAGCTTCTAAAGCCATGACATGATTTTCTGTAATTTTCCAAGCTGTTTAAAGGCACAGTCAACTTAGTGTATGTAAACTTCTGACCCACTGGAATTGTGATACAGTGATTTACAAGTGAAATAATCTGTCTGTAAACAATTGTTGGAAAAATTACTTACCGACTCGCCAAAACTATAGTTTGTTAACAAGACATTTGTGGAGTGGTTGAAAAATGAGTTCTAATGACTCCAACCTAAGTGTATGTAAACTTCCGACTTCAACTGTATGTCACCAGTAGTAAATGCATCGTTAATCCCAGTCATTTGGTTACATTAATGAATATATTAAATAGTAATTTACCATTCCCAGAGTGGAAACAATATTTGCAAAGTTCACAACCTGCTGCACTTGTCAGAAACAATTTGGGGTTTATTTCATAACCATCATTTACGAGTTACAGTATTTACATTTTTTCCAAAGACTTGGTTATGTGCCTTTGACAGATTTTTCACCTAAGGGATTTACATTTACATTACATTTACATTTAAGTCATTTAGCAGACGCTCTTATCCAGAGCGACTTACAAATTGGTGCATTCACCTTATGATATCCAGTGGAACAACCACTTTACAATAGTGCATCTAACTCTTTTAAGGGGGGGGGGGGGTTAGAAGGATTACTTTATCCTATCCTAGGTATTCCTTAAAGAGGTGGGGTTTCAGGTGTCTCCGGAAGGTGGTGATTGACTCCGCTGACCTGGCGTCGTGAGGGAGTTTGTTCCACCATTGGGGTGCCAGAGCAGCGAACAGTTTTGACTGGGCTGAGCGGGAACTGTACTTCCTCAGAGGTAGGGAGGCGAGCAGGCCAGAGGTGGATGAACGCAGTGCCCTTGTTTGGGTGTAGGGCCTGATCAGAGCCTGAAGGTACGGAGGTGCCGTTCCCCTCACAGCTCCGTAGGCAAGCACCATGGTCTTGTAGCGGATGCGAGCTTCAACTGGAAGCCAGTGGAGAGAGCGGAGGAGCGGGGTGACGTGAGAGAACTTGGGAAAGTTGAACACCAGACGGGCTGCGGCGTTCTGGATGAGTTGTAGGGGTTTAATGGCACAGGCAGGGAGCCCAGCCAACAGCGAGTTGCAGTAATCCAGACGGGAGATGACAAGTGCCTGGATTAGGACCTGCGCCGCTTCCTGCGTGAGGCAGGGTCGTACTCTGCGAATGTTGTAGAGCATGAACCTACAGGAACGGGTCACCGCCTTGATATTAGTTGAGAACGACAGGGTGTTGTCCAGGATCACGCCAAGGTTCTTAGCACTCTGGGAGGAGGACACAATGGAGTTGTCAACCGTGATGGCGAGATCATGGAACGGGCAGTCCTTCCCCGGGAGGAAGAGCAGCTCCGTCTTGCCGAGGTTCAGCTTGAGGTGGTGATCCGTCATCCACACTGATATGTCTGCCAGACATGCAGAGATGCGATTCACCACCTGGTTATCAGAGGGGGGAAAGGAGAAGATTAATTGTGTGTCGTCTGCATAGCAATGATAGGAGAGACCATGTGAGGATATGACAGAGCCAAGTGACTTGGTGTATAGCGAGAATAGGAGAGGGCCTAGAACAGAGCCCTGGGGGACACCAGTGGTGAGAGCACGTGGTGCGGAGACAGATTCTCGCCACGCCACCTGGTAGGAGCGACCTGTCAGGTAGGACGCAATCCAAGCGTGGGCCGCGCCGGAGATGCCCAGCTCGGAGAGGGTGGAGAGGAGGATCTGATGGTTCACAGTATCAAAGGCAGCCGATAGGTCTAGAAGGATGAGAGCAGAGGAGAGAGAGTTAGCTTTAGCAGTGCGGAGCGCCTCCGTGACACAGAGAAGAGCAGTCTCAGTTGAATGACTAGTCTTGAAACCTGACTGATTTGGATCAAGAAGGTCATTCTGAGAGAGATAGCAGGAGAGCTGGCCAAGGACGGCACGTTCAAGAGTTTTGGAGAGAAAAGAAAGAAGGGATACTGGTCTGTAGTTGTTGACATCGGAGGGATCGAGTGTAGGTTTTTTCAGAAGGGGTGCAACTCTCGCTCTCTTGAAGACGGAAGGGACGTAGCCAGCGGTCAAGGATGAGTTGATGAGCGAGGATTTGAACTGCAATCTTTCAGTTACTGGCCCAACACTCTTAACCACTAGGCTAGCTGTGCTCCAAATGTAGGAAAGTGCCCACACCAATTTCTGATTGTTTTAAAGGACAACTCCACCCAAAAACGTTATTTTGGTATTTGTTTCATTAGTCCATTGTTGATATAGTCTCAAAATGTTTTGCATGCCAGCAATCAAGTTTTCAAGATATGGAACTTTAAAAATACAGAAATACAGGGAAATATCCTGAGTGGTGCAGTAGTCTTAGGCACTGCATCACAGTGCAAGCTGTGCCACTAGAGATTCTGGGTTTGAGTCCAGGCTCTGTCACAGCCAGCCGCGACCGGGAGACCCATGGGGCGCCGCACAATTGGTCCAGTGTCATCTGGCTTAGGGGAGGGTTTGGCCGGCAGGGATGTCCTTGTACCATCGCACGCTAGTGACACCTGCAGTGCACGCTAACACGGTCGCCAGGTGCATGGTGTTTCCTCTGACACTGGTGTGGCTGGCTTCCGGGTTAAGTGGGCAGTGCGGCTTGGTTAGGTTGTGTTGTTTCGGAGGACGCACGGCTTTTAAACTTTGCCTCCCCGAGTCTGTACGGGAGTTGCAGCGATGAGACAAGATGTAACTACCAATTGGATACCACGAAATTGGGGGGTAAAAGTAACCATACAGAAATACAGCCGGTATGATGCATTTTAATCAAATGTTTTATTGTTTAAAAATAGTCGTGTTAAAATATATTACATTACACATTTTAAACTTCACGCCAGTAACACTTCTGTATAATCAATACAATTATTTTATCGATAAGAGTGGGGAAGAACAGTGCTTATGGTTGTGATAAAAACACCAAAGAATTAACGATTAGTAATAAAATAAAGACAATGCTTTCTAAAAGCCTATTTCACACTATAGCCTGCTGAATTCACAAGATAACTTCACTCAAATTAGGATTTCAGCACAAATGAAAATGTTGCATTGACTTGCCCATGGATTTATGTTTCAGCATTGTCTCAATGAAAAGTTCAGCATTCACTACCCACGTGTGACATGCACGAGCAGTTACAAACCTGCTAGAGTTAGCGGCAGGCGGACAAGCAATATCCATCGTCGTAGTACAGATGTAGCCTGAGCTGGAATGTGAAACTAACTGAAAATGGTCAGCTTTAGAAAACCCTGAGTAGATCTAGCTTGCTTCATAGCACACCCCTCTGACATGAGGTGAGTTGAAACAGCCTGAGTGCTGTCATTAATCGAGCATGGAGCCGGGGGTGAGAGGGGCTAAGAGGGCAATGGGCACATGTGGATGGATGAGGAGATGCCCACTGCCCAGGCCATGTGTCAGGAGCAGCCACCACGAGGTGCCAGCACAAAGATCCTGGCAGTGCCTGCTCCTCACCCTCCTTAGCCACGTGCCCGCTGAGTGCTCAGGGACAAAGGGACACATGATCACTTTCCCTCCTGCCTGGCAGCCCTCTGAATGGGATGGGACCCTCTGCAGTCCACCTTGGCAAAGTTGACAATAGGGTGTGTGTGTGTGTGTGTAGGAGGGGTATTGTCTCTCTCGTTGCAGAAGCAGGTTATGCAGCCAACAGTTAAAAAGACATGAACTCATACTTAACATTTGCTTTGACATGACGACATCATCGCTTGTGTTATGTGGCTTGTGATTACTTGCGTAATGTTAACCAGCAATATAATGCCAATATCAAATATTTGGCATAATTTGTGTGACGATTCAGTTGTGGGGCAAAATGTTGTAGTTTGGATTAGCATCTCTTCCTCCCTAGATGAACCTTGGGCTGTCTGTAATGTACTTTTCCCATCAGCAGTTTGTTCATAGTTGTTCGTTAGTTTGTTACCTTGTATTTCAGAGAGAGTGGAACAAAACTGTTTTCCAGCAATAGAACTGGGATGAACGCTGTAGACGTTTCACCGACCATTCCATTCTCACACTGCCTGGGCTTGTGCCTCCCAAATTAGAGTTGTGTTTTTCACCTTGTCGGCTCAGGTATTCAAACCAGCAACCTTTCAGTTACTGGCCCAACAGTCTAACTGCTAGGCTACCTGACACCTTAAAAGCGTGCATGGAGAATTGTGCATGGAGATACATAGACAGAGAACACAGCCAAGTGGACTGGATCCAGCGACTGCGTGACGGGATTGGGGTGCCCCTGGGCCGTGGGCACAGACAGTCCACGTTGAGAAATGCAGCTGTTCTTCTCAGTTACACATCTCATCAAATTCTGTCACGTCAGGCGACAATTATAATAGCTTGCGGGAAACCATTGAAATGTACCGAAGCCAGGGTGACGTGATCCCACTGTAATGGAAAACCATGATAGCTGTGGTACTTTCCATAGACCATTTGTATTTTTATTTATTATGGATTATGTTGGAGAGGCTTCCATTAAAGAACACCCTCTATGTGCTGTTACTCTTCCTGGGGTCCAGCAAAATTAAGGCAGTTGATACAATTTTAAAAACATTACAATAAATGCACAGATTTGCCAACACACTGTGTGCCCTCAGGTGCCTACTCCACCACCACCACATATCTACAGTACAACATCCATGTGTACGTGTGTATGTATATGTTTGTGTGGCTTCACATTCCCGCTGTTCCATAAGGTGTATTTTTTATCTGTTTTTTAAATCACATTTTACTCCTTGCATCAGTTACTTGATGTGGAATAGAGTTCCATGTAGTCATGGCTCTATGTAGTACTGTGCGCCTCACATAGTCTGTTCTGAACTTGGGGACTGTGAAGAAATCCCTTGTGGCAGGTTTTGTGGGGTAATTTTAAACTGAACCTTTATTTAACCAGGCAAGTCAGTTAAGAACAAATTATTATTTACAATGACGGCCTTGGAACAGTGGGTTGACGGCCTTGGAACAGTGGGTTGACGGCCTTGGAACAGTGGGTTAACTGCCTTGTTCAGGTGCAGAACGACAGATTTTTACCTTGACAGCTCGGGTATTCAATCCAGCAACCTTTCAGTTACTGGCCCAATGCTCTAACCACTAGGCTACCTGCCGCCCCATGGGTATTCAAGCTGTGTGCCAGTAGTTCAAACAGACAGCTTGGTGCATTCAACATGTCAATACCTCTCATAAATACAAGTAATGATGAAGAAAATCTCTCCTCCACTGAGCCAAGAGAGATTGACATGCATATTATTAATATTAGCCTCTGTGTACATCCAAGGGCCAGCCGTGCTACCCCGTTCTGAGCCAATTGCAATTTTCCTAAGTTCCTTTTTGTGGCACCTGACCACAATACTGAACAGTAGTCCAGGTGGGACAAAACTAGGGCCTGTAGGACCTGCCTTGTTGATAGTGCTGTTTAAGAAGGTAGAGAAGCACTTTATTATAGACAGACTTCTCACCATCTTAGCTACTGTTGTATCAATATGTTTTGACCATGACAGTTTACAATCCAGGGTTACTCCAAGCAGTTTAGTCAGTTTACAATTGGCTCATTCATCCCCCTCCTCTCCCCTGTAACTATTCCCCAGGTCGTTGCTGCAAATGAGAACGTGTTCACAGTCAACTTACCTGGTAAAATAACGGTAAAATAAAATATATAAATAAAAAATCTCAACTTGCTCAATTTCCACATTATTTATTATAAGATTTAGTTGAGGTTTAGGGTTTAGTGAATGATTTGTCCCAAATACAATGCTTCTAGTTTTAGAAATATTTAGGAGTAACTTATTCCCCGCCACCCACTCTGAAACATACTGCAGCTCTTTGTTAAGTGTTACAGTCATTTCAGTCGCTGTAGTAGCTGACATGCATAGTATTGAGTCATCCGCATACATACAGTGGTTGCTCCACTAAAAGTTTTGCGATTATGCTGCGGGACTTAGAGGTAATTTGTGGTTTAGTACGGTACCCTGCGTCACTACTTCATTGCTCCAGGCCAGTGCAAGGGGGAGTTAGAGCACAGATTATGCTTTTGGGTCCCAAGGCGCTACTGTGTCTCTGTAGTACTGTAGCCTACTCCCGGCCAGTCACATTGTACAGGGCCTTAGTGACGCAGTGGTCTAAGACAGTGCAGCCTGTGTTGTTACAGATGCTGGTTCAATACCTGTGCCGGTCTCAACTGGGAGACCCATGAGATGACTGTAGTTTTTGGTTTCTCTCCCTCTAAAAACGGAAATAAATCATTCCAAATAACAAACTGGCTTTATTTACAAATTAGTAACAATGTCTCACCCCATGTTCAAGAATGGCCTTTTTCTCGCTTCTCGCTCATTTTACGTTATTTGAAAACGAAATCATCTCCAAAATATTGTTATTTTTTAAACAAAGCTTATTATTATTATTAATTTAGAATTATATAAAAGCCCCTTGGACATTCTCACAGATATATTATTAACCCTGTTGTTATCAGGACAATATATATCGGTCATGTGGGTCATAGCTCCCGAGTGGCACACAATGGGATTGCCTTGCAGTTCTCCAGCTGTATCCACTGAAATAGAGGTGGGCGCACGAGGTTCAAGGCACGAGGGCAGGGGGCTTTACGGAATTCAAAATGACAATGCTTGTCTTTCATAATTTGGTCAGATATACTTGGATGTGTAGTGTCAGCGTTTGTTGCTGGAATGTCATGCCTAAGTTTGCTAATCTTGCCAATGAAGTATTATTTGGTTTTGTGATGAATGAGCGATCTGATTCAATGAATGATGGAGCTGAGTTTGCTTTTTTTCCCAAAATATCATTTAAGGTGTTCCAAATCTTTTTACTATCATTCTTTATTAAATTAATCTTTATTTCTGTCACACCTTGATCTGTTTCACCTGTCTTTGTGCTTGTCTCCACCCCCCTTCAGGTGTCGCCCACCATCCCCATTATCCCCTGTGTATTTATACCTGTGTTCTCTGTTTGTCTGTTGCCAGTTCGATTTGTTCGTGAAACCTACAAGCGTTTATTCCCCTGCTCCTGCCTGTTTCTTGCTCCTGTTTTCTAGTCCTTCCCGGTTTTGACCTTTCTGCCTGCCCTGACCCTAAGACTGCCTGCCGTCCTGTACCTTACCCCACCTCTCTGGATTATTGAACCCTGCCTGCCTTTGACCTGTTGTTTGCCTGCCCCTGTTTAAGGAATAAACTTTTGTTTCTTCAACACTGTCTGCATCTGGGTCATACCTTAAACGTGATAGTTTCATAGTGTAGTTCTTTTTATTCAGTTTAGTCACATGATTTCTCAATTTACATAGCATAGTGTAATAACACATGGTTAATGGATGTAGTAGCTCTGTGACAACACACGGGTGTAGAATGTGACGTCTACACACAGAAGGTTAGTCAAGGTCAAGAGTCATAAGAAGAGCTGTAGAATATGGTGGGTGCCAGGCACGTAAGCAATACTAACAGAGCTACACAGATACTTTTCACCTTCGAAAACCTGATCCAACCAAACAGACACAGGAGGAGTGCACTACAAAAGTGTTTAACCCCTGTCCTCAAACCAAGCAAACATAAAGTGCAACCAAAGCATTTTCAAACCTGGTAAAAACACAACATGTGAAAATTGTTTTACGCAAATGAACCCCTCCCTTTACAAACCTGGTTAAGCAAAGCCAACACAAACCATTTTGTGATGCAAACTCTCTCCCTCCTCTCTGGTTTGGTTCTGGCAAACTTTCTGAGCTTTCTGAGAATATAGCTCAAAGAAACAGCCTAGTAACAGAGTGTTAGCCACAGGGCAACTTTGCAATAAGACTCCAGGTCCTTCTTCGCTTCTTCTGACACTTGAGGCACAACTTTGGGTCTGAGCCCAGGTCAGGATGGCTCCACTGGCTCGGCTTACACTTGTGACTGTGCAAACTAAAGGTCTGCCTCACACGACTCTGTAACATCACACGCTCTGTCGGTCTCTGTCTGTGTCAGATTGCACTATACTGAACTCTGATTTACTCCCATTATTCAAAGCCCCTGTCGGAATAAAACACCTTCATACAATGCAGCACCATCATAGTTTAATGGCTGTAGTGTTTTAATGACGCGGTATATCAGGAGTTCATGGACAGCAGCAGCCAGAAGGCCAGTTTCCCTGCGAGGCTCCAGTAAGGCCTCTTTACAGCTGCTTTATACGCAGCCGTTATATTGTTTGTTTTTCATGGGAGATCATAATATGATCTTATCTAAATATTTATATTACCGGTGACATACTACAGTACTGTACCAACTAGGAAAATTATACAGTCATAACTATCAGCATTCATTCCTTCGGCTCTGTGCTTTAACTCAGGATCTGTGTGTAGTTAATCCGACCCTCTCTGCCTAGTCGTCGCCATTTTTACCTGTTGTTGCTGTGTTAGACTAGCACCCTGTTATTGCTGCTGTTATCTTACCTGTTGTTTTAGCTAGCTCTCCCAATCAAGACCTGCAATCACTTTATGCCTTATTGTATGTCTCTCTCAAATATCAATATGCCTTGCATACTGTTGTTCAGGCTAGTTTTCATTATCATTGTTTTGGTTTGCAATGGACCCTGTAGTTCCACTCTCCGTACCTCTGATACCCCCTTTGTCCCACCCCCCACACATGCGGTGACCTCACCCATTGAGACCAGCATGTCCAGAGATACAACCTCTCTTATCATCACCCAGTGCCTGGGCTTGCCTCCGCTGTACCCGCGCCCCTCCATACCCCTGTCTGCACATTATGCCCAGAATCTATTCTACCACGCCCATAAATCTGCTCCTTTTATTCTTTGTCCCCAACGCTCTAGGCGACCAGTTCTGATAGCCTTTAGCCGCACCCTCATCCTACTACTCCTCTGTTCCTCGGGTGATGTGGAGGTAAACCCAGGCCCTGCATGTCCCCAGTCACCCTCATTTGTTGACTTCTGTGATCGAAAAAGCCTTGGCCTCATGCATGTCAACATCAGAAGCCTCCTCCCTAAGTTTGCCTTACTCACCGCTTTAGCACACTCTGCCAATCCTGATGTCCTTGCCGTGTCCGAATCCTGGCTTAGGAAGGCCACCAAAAATTCTGAGATTTCCATACCCAACTATAACACTTTCCGTCAAGATAGAACTGCCAAAGGGGGAGGAGTTGCAATCTACTGCAGAGATAGCCTGCAAAGTTCTGTCATACTTTCCAGGTCTATGCCCAAACAGTTCGAACTTCTAATTTTAAAAATTAATCTCTCCAGAAATAAGTCTCTCACTGTTGCCGCCTGCTACCGACCCCCCTCAGCTCCCAGCTGTGCCCTGGACACCATCTGTGAATTGATCGCTCCCCATCTAGCTTCAGAGTTTGTTCTGTTAGGTGACCTAAACTGGGATATGCTTAACACCCCGGCAGTCCTACAATCCAAGCTTGATGCCCTCAATCTCACACAAATCATCAAGGAACCCACCAGGTACAACCCTAAATCCGTAAACATGGGCACCCTAATAGACATTATCCTGACCAACCTGCCCTCCAAATACACCTCTGCTGTCTTCAATCAAGATCTCAGCGATCACTGCCTCATTGCCTGTATCCGCCACGGGTCCGCGGTCAAACGACCACCCCTCATCACTGTCAAACGCTCCCTAAAACACTTCTGCGAGCAGGCCTTTCTAATCGACCTGGCCCGGGTACCCTGGAAGGATATTGACCTCATCCCGTCAGTTGAGGATGCCTGGTCATTCTTTAAATGTTACTTCCTCACCATATTAGACAAGCATGCTCCGTTCAAAAAATGCAGAACCAAGAACAGATATAGCCCTTGGTTCACTCCAGACCTGACTGCCCTCGACCAGCACAAAAACATCCTGTGGCGAACTGCAATAGCATCGAAGAGCCCCCGCGATATGCAACTGTTCAGGGAAGTCAGGAACCAATACACGCAGTCAGTCAGGAAAGCAAAGGCCAGCTTTTTCAAGCAGAAATTCGCATCCTGTAGCTCTAACTCCAAAAAGTTCTGGGATACTGTAAAGTCCATGGAGAACAAGAGCACCTCCTCCCAGCTGCCCACTGCACTGAGGCTAGGTAACACGGTCACCACCGATAAATCCGTGATAATCGAAGACTTCAACAAGCATTTCTCAATGGCTGGCCATGCCTTCCTCCTGGCGACTCCAACCTTGGCCAACAGCCCCGCCCCCCCCGCTGCTACTCGCCCAAGCCTCCCCAGCTTCTCCTTTACCCAAATCCAGATAGCAGATGTTTTGAAAGAGCTGGAAAACCTGGACCCATACAAATCAGCTGGGCTTGACAATCTGGACCCCCTATTTCTGAAACTGTCCGCCGCCATTGTCGCACCCCCTATTACCAGCCTGTTCAACCTCTCCTTCGTATCATCTGAGATCCCCAAGGATTGGAAAGCTGCCGCGGTCATCCCCCTCTTCAAAGGGGGAGACACCCTGGACCCAAACTGTTACAGACCTATATCCATCCTGCCCTGCCTATCTAAGGTCTTCGAAAGCCAAGTCAACAAACAGATCACTGACCATCTCGAATCCCACCGTACCTTCTCCGCTGTGCAATCCGGTTTCCGAGCCGGTCACGGGTGCACCTCAGCCACGCTCAAGGTACTAAACGATATCATAACCGCCATCGATAAAAGACATTACTGTGCAGCCGTCTTCATCGACCTGGCCAAGGCTTTCGACTCTGTCAATCACCATATTCTTATCGGCAGACTCAGTAGCCTCGGTTTTTCTAATGACTGCCTTGCCTGGTTCACCAACTACTTTGCAGACAGAGTTCAGTGTGTCAAATCGGAGGGCATGTTGTCCGGTCCTCTGGCAGTCTCTATGGGGGTACCACAGGGTTCAATTCTCGGGCCGACTCTTTTCTCTGTATACATCAATGATGTTGCTCTTGCTGCGGGCGATTCCCTGATCCACCTCTACGCAGACGACACCATTCTATATACTTCCGGCCCTTCCTTGGACACTGTGCTATCTAACCTCCAAACGAGCTTCAATGCCATACAACACTCCTTCCGTGGCCTCCAACTGCTCTTAAACGCTAGTAAAACCAAATGCATGCTTTTCAACCGTTCGCTGCCTGCACCCGCACGCCCGACTAGCATCACCACCCTGGACGGTTCCGACCTAGAATATGTGGACATCTATAAGTACCTAGGTGTCTGGCTAGACTGCAAACTCTCCTTCCAGACTCATATCAAACATCTCCAATCCAAAATCAAATCAAGAATCGGCTTTCTATTCCGCAACAAAGCCTCCTTCACTCACGCCGCCAAACTTACCCTAGTAAAACTGACTATCCTACCGATCCTCGACTTCGGCGATGTCATCTACAAAATAGCTTCCAACACTCTACTCAGCAAACTGGATGCAGTTTATCACAGTGCCATTCGTTTTGTTACTAAAGCACCTTATACGACCCACCACTGCGACCTGTATGCCCTAGTCGGCTGGCCCTCGCTACATGTTCGTCGTCAGACCCACTGGCTCCAGGTCATCTACAAGGCTATGCTAGGTAAAGTGCCGCCTTATCTCAGTTCACTGGTCACGATGGCCTACACCCACCCGCAGCACGCGCTCCAGCAGGTGTATCTCACTGATCATCCCTAAAGCTAAAACCTCATTTGGACGCCTTTCCTTCCAGTTCTCTGCTGCCTGCGACTGGAACGAATTGCAAAAATCTCTGAAGTTGGAGACTTTTATCTCCCTCAACAACTTTAAAAATCTGCTATCCGAGCAGCTCACCGATCGCTGCAGCTGTACATAGTCCATCTGTAAACTACCCACCCAATTTTACCTACCTCACCCCCCATACTGCTTTTATTTATTTACTTTTCTGCTCTTTTGCACACCAGTATCTCTTCTTGCACATGATCATCTGATGATTTATCACTCCAGTGTTAATCTGCTAAATTGTAATTATTCGATTTATTGCCTACCTCATGCCTTTTGCACACATTGTATATAGATTCTCTTTTTTTCTACCATGTTATTGACTTGTTTATTGTTTACTCCATGTGTAACTCTGTGTTGTCTGTTCACACTGCTATGCTTTATCTTGGCCAGGTCGCAGTTGCAAATGAGAACTTGTTCTCAACTAGCCTACCTGGTTAAATAAAGGTGAAATAAAAAAATAAAAATGAAAAATGAAAGCAATGGCATGGCTTGGCATCCTTTGGTATATGCTGGGCTGGAAACCTCAACAGTACAATTTCAGTCAAGCACCAGCAGCTATATAGGGACCCTATAGGTGGCTGGAACAATACATAAAAAACATAAACAAAGACGGGTGACTGTCCTGTGACTTGATCCATATAAATACAGAATGTCAAATGACAAGGTCATGTCTGAAGGGGACCCATCCGGGCCAGATAGGGAAAGGACTGGGATAAGAATAAACTCCACTTTAACAGAGCTGGCGGCTTGGATCAAACATAACTATTCACAGGGCTCTTCACTTCAGACTGACAGGAGAGCACAGCTGCCTCTTTCCCATCCAGCCTGGTCCCAGGACAGACCTACCAGCCACCCCTCCAATCCCAGGACAGACCCGCCAGCCACCCCTCCAATCCCAGCACAGACCCGCCAGCCACCCCTCCAATCCCAGGACAGACCCGCCAGCCACCCCTCCAATCCCAGGACAGACCCGCCAGCCACCCCTCCAATCCCAGCACAGACCCGCCAGCCACCCCTCCAATCCCAGCACAGAACTACCAGCCACCCCTCCAATCCCAGGACAGACCCGCCAGCCACCCCTCCAATCCCAGGACAGATCCGCCAGCCACCCCTCCAATCCCAAGACAGACCTACCAGCCACCCCTCCAATCCCAGGACAGACCCGCCAGCCACCCCTCCAATCCCAGGACAGACCCGCCAGCCACCCCTCCAATCCCAGGACAGATCCGCCAGCCACCCCTCCAATCCCAGGACAGACCCGCCAGCCACCCCTCCAATCCCAGGACAGACCTACCAGCCACCCCTCCAATCCCAGGACATACCTACCAGCCACCCCTCCAATCCCAGCACAGACCCGCCAGCCACCCCTCCAATCCCAGGACAGACCTACCAGCCACCCCTCCAATCCCAGGACAGACCCGCCAGCCACCCCTCCAATCCCAGGACAGACCTACCAGCCACCCCTCCAATCCCAGGACAGACCTACCAGCCACCCCTCCAATCCCAGGACAGACCCGCCAGCCACCCCTCCAATCCCAGGACAGATCCACCAGCCACCCCTCCAATCCCAGGACAGACCCGCCAGCCACCCCTCCAATCCCAGTACAGACCTACCAGCCACCCCTCCAATCCCAGGACAGACCCACCAGCCACCCCTCCAATCCCATCTTGAATGCGGAGCCAGGTCAACCAATCAGCTACTCCAACCCGCCATGCCCTAGTTGGGGGGGGGGGGGGGGTCACTGACTGGAGCCCTGCTTATCAGCCCTGTTCTCCAGCCTCACCTGTAAAGTTCTCTGTTTCATTTAGGGACCGGGGAGAAAACACAATAACTCCAAAACAGTGAAAAGATTGTTCCTGTGCAAAATGTCCAAATGTCATCAGTTTAACCGGTTTTAAGGAAATGAAAAGCTGAGAAAACGATGAAACACGTTTCTGATAAGACTTCAGGTTGTCTTGAGTGCATATTTGATGTGGTTGAAATACTGTGTGCTTGCATTAACAGTGTCACAGGTAACACGTTACACACGCATTTGCATTTTCTCAACAGGTGCTGAAAGAAATAAGTCATATTTCTCCACTCCTGTTTCCGAGACAAAATTAACATTTGTTGTATAATTTTACTGCAAGAAATGCATAATTCTGCATGAGTTAATATCATATTATACTACATGTAAGCGGTTATAGGCCTATAGTCAGTGTCCAGATTTCAGTTACTATTCTGTTTAACCCATATGAACTTAAATTAGAAATATTATTTTTATTCATCGATACAGGTATACTCGTGAGCTGGATTTCAAAGGTACATGTAAACAGCTTATCCTGAATAAGACCTTAAGAGGGATATGAGCGACTATCTGGAATACTCTGAGCATGTAAACATGGTCATTGATTTATATCTACACTAGATGACGGACAGGGGGTGCTGTTTTGAAGCCTCCACCCCTCTATCTTGGCACTTTCCAACCACCATTGTAAAACATATTTTGGAAGCTATAGAAATTAATTTATTAATGTCTACATTTGTTTTTGCAACGTTTATTATATTACAGACACCCTAGTGCATACATTTAAACAATATTATATGAGCTAAACATTCACATAAAAATATATATTAAAACATTTTCCTTAAAGTATATTTTTTGGAAAGTTCTAATGTTACTGTCCCGACTACAACAACAAAACACTTAAATACATGTAATTTAGTACTTAAAACATTTAATTGACATACTGTAGAATTCCATTCATTCCTATGGAGGACTGCTCCTACTGGGGAGTACCAATATGGCTGACCGGTGGCTTCAAAGCTTCTCAATGGCCAATACATAGCATCAGCAAGGGTTTATATACATCATTGGTTTTGACGTGGGAGCGTGGGAGGTAGGCATATTGGGAAATAAATGGTCCCCCATGCGGTCTATGATACTTATCCACTGCTACATTCCACATGACCAGGACTCATATTTCAACAAAGTATGGGCAAATGCTACTTATACTGGCCTGAAAAAGCTTGTTTAAAATCAAAGAATGCCATTATGCACAGATCAAGAATCATGCGCTTCAAGTCCCCAATGTCTGAGGTACTATTGCTCCATTATGTGGGGGGGACCTATATGCAACAAGAGACTTACTCTTTAAAAATTCTGATTGAAATAGAAATAAATTGATTAGCACAATGGATATAATTTATCCCACATGCCTATCACATGTCTCATTCAGTGAGGGGGTTTCCTTACAAGATCATATACATAGAGGTACATTTAGGTACTCTCAGGGGCCATGCATGCACTGTTTTTTAATGGTTATGCTATCTGGCAATGAAACTTGAGTCACATGTGCAAACACACATGGAGTGCACAAGATATTGTGAAGGTGGCAAAATCAAATGGAAATGTGGTTTTTATGTAGTCTTCAAGGCACCAAGGTCTGGACGAGTAAGACAACGAAACGAACTGACAGTTGTCTCCTTCTAAGAAGGCACATGTTGGTGACATTTGCGCGTCGCGCCATAAGCCTATTAAATATTTGTGAGAAAAAAAACTAAACTAAGGGATAAGAAATAAGGCATATTAAATCGTATATGGCATATGAAGGCATTGCTCATTCATGTGAATAAGGAATGGTTATTTTTCTTTTTCATTGTCTTCACCAACGTGTTGTCAGTACGCGTCAATTGGGTTTCATAAATGGAATAGATTCTCGAGCTTCAGTTTTGAATGAACTATGTATTCAAATGTGGAACAATCAATCAAAACATTCGACAATTCAGTGATCAATGAATCGTGTTTCTTTACACAGAGGCAAGCGTTGAAATACTGTTAAAATCTTACCAGTTGAGTCGAGTGCCACGCTGGGAATTAATTCCGTGTTTAATTATATATTTTACACCTCTTTACTCTCAACGCTATCCTCTTCTTTTCTTGACTCCTCGGTCTCTTCTCTTTTTTATCTCTAAGATAATCACGCGCACTCAATTATCTATTGTAGTTTGTAGTAAAACAAAAATGTTCATTGAGAGATGAACCGCATTTGTAAATGGACTATAGCTGAGCTGTCAGGCTTGTTTTAAGTTCCGCCTCCCCTGTCGGTGCCTGCTATCTATTCTATTCGTTCAAGGTTCCCACTCTCTGTGCGCGTGGTGAGGAAATAATCGGAAACGCACGGTGGGTTACTTTCATGTCCTTAGTTTTTACTGCCTGTAATGTACCGTAGCGAATTCGGTGGGTAGCCCAGATCCGGACTCGTCAAGCAAACACATTAACCGTTACGCCAAGATGTCCAAACCTTTTGATGAGATCACCAGGTGTTGGGTTAAGGTAGCTACAATACAAACCATACGATATGCATGCAGCAATGCCATGTAGGCTCATGTACACTCAGTTGAAACATTTTGGCAGGTGGCAGGCTATTGGAACACCTCTCAGAACCTTATCCTACATGTGTTAATCAAGCATCATGCCCTGTCTATTTACATCAGGGCCCCTCATGATGAGTTCAGATTGTTTTGTGACCCACACCACCATCAGAGTTGCCCATCACTGATTTACATCATGAAATGTTATAGAGCTGGGTGGAGAGCAATATCTAGCAAATTGACATTCTTACGCTTCATGCAAGGCACTTGTACTTGGACATGCACGCCTAGTCGCCTACTATATCCATATTTGCCAGAGTCCCATCAAAGAGCCTAATTGGTTACCGTACCATACAGTGCCATACTGAGATTTGTCACCAAGATCTCTGTTGTGAAGATGCCGTGTCTCTGGAATGGGAAGTGGAGGATCAGATACCTCATGGTGAGAAATGAGAGAAACACAAGGCTCGAGAGCCTTTAGACTGCCAGAGGGGGAGAGGTCAATGTGTGGGCGGACAGATGAATAGACCGACTGTGCGACACTTCACAAATTAATTGTTTTAATTTAATGGTTCTGCACCAGGCTTGGTTGAGTTATACTGCCACACATGCACTTGTAGTTTTTTTGGGGTTTCCACCCCTGAAGAAATCTGGTGTGTGTGTGTGTGTGTGTGTGTGTGTGTGTGTGTGTGTGTGTGTGTGTGTGTGTGTGTGTGTGTGTGTGTGTGTGTGTGTGTGTGTGTGTGTGTGTGTGTGTGTGTGTGTGTGTGTGTGTGTGTCCATGCCCGTGTTGAGAATGGCTGGTAGGGGGGTTACATAGACCCCAGAGCTGTCCAGACAAAGACTTATGACTTTGATGTGGTGTTGATGTGCTTTTAATGAGTGATTTTATAATTAGATAAAATAATCCCCGCTGGGTATTTGTTTCAGAACTCAGATAATTCGCTTGTGGTGTTTGAGCTCTATTTTACTGAGGGGGAAACTATTATGAGCAATGTAATAGCACTTCTAATTATTGAGAAATGAAAACAAGTGAACTTGTCAGTTTATTTCCTGGATACATTGTCTGCTTGAAATAAGTAAATAATTATCCAGTATGACCGTTTGATACATAAAGTACTGCTGGGTTTTTACCAAAACAGTGTCTTGCCCACTGAGTTTGGCCTCTTTCTCCATCCTTCAGTGGGATCCAGTTTTCCGTTCCCAGATCGTGGATCATTGGTGGTGCCATGAGGCAAAATATATCTTATCCAATACCCATTCATTGACTGACTTGTCTGAGAAACAGATAAATTGATACAGAAGTGTCAATGATAGGAATGGAAGAAGTTTCTGTGGTATTTCTTATTGGTTATTGACCAAACAACCAACCCTTTGACCTACATCTAAATCAAGCTAGTAGGAAGGTGTGGTGGGGAGGTGTGAAGGGGAGGTATGGTGAGGAGGTATGGTGAGGAGGTTGGAGGTCAAAGCTCCTGGGCCATCTATATGGACCACTTGGATCTTGTTCATTATTGAACAGGAAAAATGATTCTTCCTGTAATGTGACAGACTGGTTGTCCTCAACATGTCTCAGTAGTGCATGCAGGGCCAAAGTCGCCCCATGAAAGGGAATGCTTCTGTCTGGATCACTACGCACAGCTCACCACGCCACACAGCTCACTACGTGACACAGACACACAGCTCAAAACGCCACACAGACACACAACTCACTACGCCACACAGACACACAACTCACTACGCCACACAGCTCACACACCACACATACAGCTCACTACGCCACACAGCTCACCATGCCACACAGAAACACAGCTCTCTACGCCACAGACCACTACGCCACAGACCACTACGCCACACAGAAACACAGCTCTCTACGCCACAGACCAGTACACCACACAGAAACACAGCTCACTACGCCACACAGACCACTACACCACACAGAAACACAGCTCTCTACGCCACAGACCAGTACACCACACAGAAACACAGCTCACTACGCCACAGACCAGTACACCACACAGAAACACAGCTCACTACGCCACACAGACCACTACACCACACAGAAACACAGCTCTCTACGCCACACAGACCACTACGCCACACAGACCACTACACCACACAGAAACACAGCTCACTACGCCACACAGACCACTACGCCACACAGACACACAGCTCACTACGCCACACAGACCACTACACCACACAGACCAGTACACCACACACTCACAACTCACTATGCCACAGACAACTACGCCACACAGACACACAGCTCACAACGCCACACAGACACACAGCTCACTATGCCAGACATCTCACTATGCCACACAGACACAAAGCTCACTACGCCACACAGCTCAGTACGCCACACAGACAGACAGCTCACTATGCCACACATCTCACTACGCCACGCAGACACACAGCTCACTATGCCACACATACACACAGCACACTACGCCACACAGCTCACAACGCCATACAGACACACAGCTCACTACTCCACAGACCAATACGCCACAAGACACATAGCTCACTAAGCCACACAGACCACTACTCCACACAGACACACAGCTTACTATGCCACACAGACACACAACTCACTGTGCAATACAGAAACACAGCTTACAGCTCACTACACCACAAAGACACACAGCTAACAGCTCACTACGCCACACAGCTCACAACACCACAAAGACACCCAGCTCACTATGCCACACAGAAACACAGCTCACTACGCCACACAGACCACTACACCACACACTCACAACTCACTATGCCACAGACAACTACGCCACACAGACACACAGCTCACTATGACACACAGACCGCTGCACCACACAGACCAGTACACCACACAGACACACAGCTCACAACGCCACACAGACACACAGCTCACTATGCCAGACATCTCACTATGCCACACAGACACAAAGCTCACTACGCCACACAGCTCAGTACGCCACACAGACAGACAGCTCACTATGCCACACATCTCACTACGCCACGCAGACACACAGCTCACTATGCCACACATACACACAGCACACTACGCCACACAGCTCACAACGCCATACAGACACACAGCTCACTACTCCACAGACCAATACGCCACAAGACACATAGCTCACTAAGCCACACAGACCACTACTCCACACAGACACACAGCTTACTTTGCCACACAGACACACAACTCACTGTGCAATACAGAAACACAGCTTACAGCTCACTACACCACAAAGACACACAGCTAACAGCTCACTACGCCACACAGCTCACAACACCACAAAGACACCCAGCTCACTATGCCACACAGACACACAGCTCACTACGCCACACAGACACACAGCTCACTACGCCACACAGACACACAGCTCACTACTCCACACAGACACACAGCTCACTACACCACACAGACCACTACGCCATACAGACTCACAGCTCACTACACCACACAGCTCACTACGCCACACAGACACACAGCTCACTACGCCACACAGACACACAGCTCACTACGCCACACAGACACACAGCTCACTACACCACACAGACCACTACGCCACACAGACTCACAGCTCACTACGCCACACAGACACACAGCTCACTACGCCACACAGACACACAGCTCACTACGCCACACAGACTCACAGTTCACTACGCCACACAGACATACAGCTCATTACGCCACACAGACTCACAGCTCACTTTGCCACACAGACACACAGCTCACTCTGCCACACAGACAACTATGCCACACAGACACACAGCTCACTATGACACACAGACCGCTGCTCCACACAGACACACAGCTCATCAAGCCACACAGAGAACTACACCATAGAGACACACAGCTCACTATGCCACACAGACCAGTACGCCACACAGAGTCAGAAAATAGAATCCAGCTGGTCATGTCTGTTGAGACAAATATCATTTATTTCATATTTGATGAAAACAGGGAATGAAGATGATTTGTTCTTCAACAGTACTTTGAAATATGTAGACCTACTTCCTCTTCTCTCCTTGGCCTCACATCCTGGTCTCATAGACTAGACGTAACATAGTAAACATACATCTGGAACAATCAAAGTGGTATGATAAGTTGATATGGTTAAATATGACAGATGGTTACATAAGGCAAAAACAAAAGTAAGGTAGTTGGTCGGCCATATAACTTGAACGTCTAGCAACCCAAACGTTACAAGTTTGAATCTCATCACGGACAACTTTAGCATTTTAGCTAATTCTCAACTTTTCAACTACTTTTTGGCTACTTTACAACTGCTTAGTATGTTTGCTAACCCTTCCCCTGACTTTAACCTTTTTAGTCAACCCTTCCCCTAACCTTAACCCCTAACCCTAACCCCTAGCCTAGCTAACGTTAGCCAGCTAGCTAGAATTCGTAACATATATGTTTCGCAAATTCTTAACATATTGTAGCTTTTGCCAATTTGTAACATATTGTATGTTTTGCAAATAATACCAGTTGTAATTAGTAACATATCATACGAAATGATGGACATCCACAAATTAATACATACCATACGAAACGTAACATATCATACTAAACCTAAATCATACTAATCAGATGTATATGCAGAATAATACGAAATGCTCTGAGACCATGTTGCACCGGCTTCATGATTAGGTCATTTAGGGTGGCTCATGTTCACTACCTTTAATGACCTGCCCGCCCCGTTTGACGACCCCCTCTTTGTCAGTGAGGCTGGTCACCCCGGAGACAGACTTTTTATTATGTGAGGCCCTCGGGGCCCAGCCACCCAGGGGGCGGTACTAAAGGAGCTTTACAGGCAGCTGTGTCAATCCACAACAACAACAGCATCAACAGCCCACTGACATTCACAACCAGCTTAGAGTTATACCCCAGACCTTTCTGGGAAAATGATGAAAAACAAACAGTTTAATATCCAAGATTGTTTTCCCTGCAGTCAAGCCAACTGTGCTGCAGGAAAGGTGTGAGAATACTTGATATTAAAATATGAATTAATTACATATACTGGATAGCAGCAATACACTGACTGTGCACTGAAGGCCTACGCTATTGGTCTTACCTCCATGGTCAAGGGGTCAGTTCTGTGCCAGAAGTATATGTTCTATTACAGGATCTTTGAACTCATTCTAATTCCAAAGAGAATGACTCACAATTGAAGAACTGTTCTCTGTTCTGCTTACCTTGACTACTTTGCAGATTCTGTGTTGCTTATGGCGTTGCAATGCTCCGGATGATAGCATGCCATAGCTCTCTGTTGTTCATGACAGCTGGTTCTGTAGGTCCTCTGTTCTGAGACCAGTGTATAGGCAGATGTTGTCCATGTAGGTTTCAAGTGTTCTTCCAGGAGGTCTTGAATGCCCATGACAGGGACCCCACAGCATGAGACTGGTGGAAGCTATTTCAGGATCCCAGAAACAGTGATTCAACAGTAAAACATCAGCAATTCAAATCAAATCCAAATTTATTTGTCACATACACATGGTTAGCAGATGTTAATGCGAGTGTAGCGAATTGTCTAGTTCCGACAATGCAGTAATAACCAACAAGTAATCTAACCTAACAATTCCACAACTACAACCTTATACACACAAGTGTAAAGGGATAAAGAATATGTACATAAAGATATATGAATGAGTGATGGTACAGAACGGCATAGGCAAGATGCAGTAGATGGTATAGAGTACAGTATATATATATGAGATGAGTAATGTAGGGTATGTAAACATAAAGTGGCATAGTTTAAAGTGGCTAGTGATACATGTATTACATAAAGATGGCAAGATGCAGTAGATGATATAGAGTACAGTATATACATATACATATGAGATGAGTAATGTAGGGTATGTAAACATTATATTAAGTGGCATTGTTTAAAGTGGCTAGTGATATATTTTTACATAATTTCCATCAATTCCCATTATTAAAGTGGCTGGAGTTGATTAAGTCAATTAAGAGCACATTTAAGATTTTGTTTAAAATTATTAAAGATTAAATTGAATTTTAACTTTAAATTGAGTATTGAGTATTGGTAAGGAATATATATCACACTTCTGTGTTGTTGCATATTACACCAATGGTAAATAAATCTTCCTCTCTTTACACAGAGTGGAAGATAATGTAACGGAATCGATTCAACCTCCAAATAAGGTTCCTGTGAAGAGTCATTGCGTTTTTTCAGCCAATGTACATAGAGGTGGATTGTGAACGCAACTGTTCCGCAAGTCCATCTCCCTACGTCACCCTACATTGTGAAACTGTTCTTTCATCTCATAATGACTGGTTTAATTTGCTCACTACGTCATGTTTGTTCTGTACCTAGAAGGCTGAACTGAAGAATACTGTAGATGCATAACTAACTGGGTCAGCTAGGCACCATGGTTTCCCCAATGATGACCCCATGAACTTTTGGCCGCTGTCTCATCCTGACTATTGTAAACAATATGAATGTGTTGAAAATTACTCTGTTAAAGGAATGTGGCACCTGAATCTCATTATGACCCACAATGTCACACAGTGCAGGGCCCAGAAACGTGAGGCACTTCCTGTCGATACCAGCCAATCCCAGTCGTTCACAGGTTTCCAACCCAAGGCCACATCGCCCCCCCAGAGCTAAACAATCTTATCACGCTCAGCTCATGTGTTACTTTATTCACAAATCAGTCTACCGGTAGCCTATGTGGAATGTATTTCAGACAGGATTTTTGTAAATCTTTGTTGGATTTATGCTGTCTGTAAGTTCCCATCAAATAATGTAACCTATGTTGTAGCTAGTAGATACTGCCAGACAAGCAGTACAAAAGAACACTACTGCTTAGACTGCCTGTCTGCCCTACTGCTATTTGAAAGTATGTAATCTTCATATACACTGAGTGTACAAAACATTAGGATCACCTTCCTAAAATTGAGTTGCACCCCCGTTTGACCTCAGAACAGCCTCAATTCGTCAGGGCATGGACTCTACAAGGTGTCGAAAGCATTCCACAGGAATGCTGGCCCATGTTGCCTCCAATGCTTCCCAAAGTTGTATCAAGTTGGCTGGATGTCCTTTGGGTGGTGGATCATTCTTGATACAGACAGGAAACTGTTGAGTGTGAAATACCCAGCAGCGTTGCAGTTCTTGACACATTAGTACATTGTACATTTACGTCATTTAGCAGACGCTCTTATCCAGAGCGACTTACAAATTGGAAAGTTCATACATATTCATCCTGGTCCCCCCTTGGGGAATGAACCCACAACCCTGGCGTTGCAAGCGCCATGCTCTACCAACTGAGCCACACGGGACCACACTCAAGCCGGTGCACCTTTACCATACCCCGTTCAAAGGCACTCAAATCTTTTGTCTTTCCCATTCACCCTCTGAATGGCACACATACACAATCCATGTTTCAATTGCCTCAAGGCTTAACGATCCTTCTTTCACCTGTCTTCTACAGTACATCTAATCTACGTAATAGCCTTATTTTAAAATGCATGAAATATTTTTTTTTTACTCATCAATCTACACACAATACCCCATAATGACAAAGTCGAAAACAGGTTTTTAGAATTTTTGCAAATGTATTAAAATAAAAAAACAGAAATACCTCATTTACATAAATATTCAGGCCCTTTGCTATGAGACTCGAAATTGAGCTCAGGTGCATCCTGTTTCCATCAATCATCCTTGAGATGTTTCTACAATTTGATTGAAGTCCACCTGTGGTAAATTCAATTGATTGGACATGATTTGGAAAGGAACACACCCGTCTATATAAGGTCCGACAGTTGACAGTGCATGTCAAGGCAAAAACCAAGCCATGAGGTCGAAGGAATTCTCCATAGAGCTCCGAGACAGAACTGTGTTGAGACACAGATCTGGGGAAGGGTACCAAAAAATGTCTGCAGCATTGAGGTTCCCCAAGAACATAGTGGCTTCCATAATTTTTTAATTGAAGAGGTATGGAACCACCAAGACTGTTCCTAGAGCTGGCCGCCCGGCCAAACTGAGCCATTGGGGGAGAAGGGCCTTGGTCAGGGAGGTCACTCTGAGACAGCTCCAGAGTTCTTCTGTGGAGATGGAAGAACCTACCAGAAGGACAACCATCTCTGCAGCACTCCACCAATCATGTATTTATGTTAGAGTGGCCAGACAGAGCCACTCCTCAGTAAAAGGCACATGACAGTCCGCTTGGAGTTTGCCAAAAGGCACCTAAAGGACTCTCAGACCATTAGATACAAGATTCTCTGGTCTGATGAAACCAAGATTGAACTCTTTGTCCTCAACGCCAAGCGTCACGTCTGGCGGAAACCTGGCACCATCCCTACGGTGAAGCATGGTGGTGGCAGCATCATGTGGTGGGGATGTTTTTCAGTGGCAGGGACTGGGAGACTAGTCAGGATCAAGGGAAAGATGAACAGAGCAAAGTACAATGAGATCCTTGATGAAAATCTGCTCCAGAGCGCTCAGGACCTCAGACTGGGGTGAAGGTTCACCTTCCAACAGGACCTCGACCCTAAGCACACAGCCAAGACAACGCAGGAGTGGCTTCGGGACAAGTCGTAGAAGTCTCTGAATGTCATTGAGTGGCTCAGCCAGAGCCTGGACTTGAACCTGATCGAACATCTCTGGAGAGACCTGAAAACAGCTGTACAGCGATACTCCCCATCCAGAGCCCAAATCAAATCAAATGTTATTGGTCACATATACAGTGGGGAGAACAAGTATTTGATACACTGCCGATTTTGCAGGTTTTCCTACTTACAAAGCATGTAGAGGTCTGTCATTTTAATCATAGGTACACTTAAACTGTGAGAGACAGAATCTAAAACAAAAATCCAGAAAATCACATTGTATGATTTTTAAGTAATTAATTTGTCGGAGGCCGAGCAATTGCCGTACCAGGCAGTGATGCAACCAGTCAGGATGCTCTCGATGTTGCAGCTGTAGAACCTTTTGAGGATCTCAGGACTCATGCCAAATCTTTTTAGATTCCTGAGGGGTAATAGGCTTTGTTGTGCCCTCTTAACGACTGTCTTGGTGTGTTTGGACCATTCTAGTTTGTTGGTGATGTGGACACCAAGGAACTTGAAGCTCTCAACATGCTCCACTACAGCCCCGTCGATGAGAACTGGGGCGTGCTCGGTCCTCCTTTTCATGTAGTCCACAATCATCTCCTTAGTCTTGGTTACGTTGAGGGATAGGTTGTTATTCTGGTACTACCCGGACAGGTCTCTGTCCTCCTCCCTATAGGCTGTCTCGTCATTGTCGGTGATCAGGCCTACCACTGTTGTGTCGTCTGCAAACTTAGTGATGGTGTTGGAGTCGTGCCTGTGCTTCCACGACGGGGCTGGTTTTCTTTTTGTAATCCGTGATTGACTGTAGACCCTGCCACATATGCCTCGTGTTTTAGCCGTTGAATTGCGACTCTACTTTGTCTCTATACTGAGGCATTGCTTGTTTGATTGCCTTGCGGAGGGAATAGCTACACTGTTTGTATTCGGTCATGTTTCCAGTCGCATTGCCATGAGTCAGTGTATATGTCAATGTTGTTGTCTGAGGCTTCCCAGAACATATCCCAGTCCACGTGATCGAAGCAATCTAGAAGCGAGAAATCCAATTGGTCAGACCAGCGTTGGATAGACCTGAGCACCTGCATTTGCTGCTTTAGTTTCTGTCTATAGGCTGGGAGTAACAAAATGGAGTCATGGTCAGATTTGCCAAAGGGAGGGCGGGGGAGGGCTTTGTATGCATCGCGGAAGTTAGAGTAGCATTGGTCCAGAATGCTACCAGATCGTGTTGCGCATTCGATATGCTGATAGAATTTAGGAAGCCTTGTTTTCAGATTAGCTTTGTTAAAATCCCCAGCTACAATAAATTCAGTCTCAGGATATATGGTTTCCAGTTTACATAGAGTCCAGTGAAGTTCTTTCAGGGCCGTCAAGGTATCTGCTTGGGTGGGGGGGGGGGGGGGGGGGATATACACGGCTGTGACTATAATCAAAGAGAATTCTCTTGGTAGATAATGCATTTGATTGTAAGGAATTCTAGGTCAGGTGAACAAAAGGATTTGAGTTCCTGTATGTTGTTATGATTACACCATGAGTCGTTAATCATAACGCATACACCCAAACAGAGATGTTTGTTTCTGTCGGTGAGATGCATGAAGAAACCGGGTGGCTGTACCGACTCTGACAACATATCCCGAGTGAGCCATATTTCCGTGAAACAGAGAATGTTACAATATCTGATGTCTCTCTGGAAGGAAACTCGTGCCCTAATTTCGTCCACCTTGATGTCTAGAGATTGAACATTGGCGAGTAATATGCTCGGAAGCGGTGAATGGTGTGCTCGCCTTCTAAGTCTGACCAGTAGGCCGCTCCGCCCGCCTCTCCTGCGGTGACCACGTTGTTTTGGGTCGGCTTCTGGGATAAGATTCCCAGAGGCGCATGTCCAGGGTGGAGGTATGAACAAAGGATCTGCTTCGGGAAAGTCGTATTCCTGGTCGTAATGTTTGTAAATTGACAACGCTTTTATATCCAGTTGTTCTTCCTGGCTGTATGTAATAACACTTGAGATTTTCCTGGCTAACAATATAAGAAATAAACATTTAAAAAACTATTTACTGCATAGTCTCCTAAGTACCAGAAGCGAGGCAACCATCTCTGTCTGTGCCATTGTGTATTGAGAGGATCTGCAGAGAAGAATGGGAGACACTTCCCAAATACATGTGTGCCAAGCTTGTAGCATCATACCCAAGAATACTCAAGACTGTAATCGCTGCCAAAGGTGCTTAAACAAAGTACTGAGTAAAAGGTCTTGCAAAAATTTCTAAAAACCTGTTTTTGCTTTGTCATTATTGTGTGTAGATTGATGAGAGAAAAAAATATATGTTTTATCCATTTTAGAATAAGGTTGTAACATAACACAATTTGCATTTGGAATACTTTCCAAATGCACTGTATGCTTGATGTAATGTCCATAGAAATGCTGCCATATCGTAGCCTGAAAAGCTGAAAAAAGACCACCACTACTTATACGGTCTATCTGCCTGCTCCTTATGTTTTCTGAATCTAAATCTGATGTCATCTAAATTGGCTACAACATGTTGATCATGTCATTTATAGTACAGTTTGTACAACATGTTGATCATGTCATTTATAGTACAGTTTGTACAACATGTTGATCATGTCATTTATAGTACAGTTTGTACAACATGTTGATCATGTCATTTATAGTACAGTTTGTACAACATGTTGATCATGTCATTTATAGTACAGTTTGTACAACATGTTGAGCATGTCATTTATAGTACAGTTTGTACAACATGTTGAGCATGTCATTTATAGTACAGTTTGTACAACATGTTGAGCATGTCATTTATAGTACAGTTTGTACAACATGTTGAGCATGTCATTTATAGTACAGTTTGTACAACATGTTGAGCATGCTGTTTATAGTTACAGCAGACAAAGACGTTTGTACAACATGCCTGTCACCGTAAAGTAGAGGCGTCCAGAGAATCCTGTCACACAGCCACTCTGAAATAAGGTCAACATTGAGACACAGCTTCCAACAGTATTTTTTTAAGTGATTTAACAACCAACAATTGTTTGCCTTTCTTTAATTCCAATAACTAGTGACTAATCCACTGGGTCACTCTGGTTTACAGGGTACACTTTGTACCAAATAATCAAATAAACAATTTGTGTAGAAATTAAGTACAGGAAATAACTTGCGTAGTATTTATTAACTGTTTGGATCTTACTATGTTGATTTTGTCAGCAATGCAAATCGACTGATTGGGGTAATGATTTCAGCCAATATATTATAGCGGTTTATTACATATTCATAAACTATCTATAAACTTAGAAATAACATTTTTTAACTACTAATAAACCCCTTTATGAATGCTTTTTAAGTATACCTTAATTAATGTAAAGTGTTAGCTTGATTCAATTTGACAGTTGACTTCTTGACCTGCCGCCAGATTAAATGTCTGAGTCTCTGACTCCAATGTAAGTGTAACCATGCGGCATCCCCATGGTTATGTCTTAATTGAGACTTGACAAATCATCCTGCATGCTTTAATCGTAGTAATATGAGTAATGACTTATTTGCCGTCTCTCTGTGTACCCTTTGATCTCATGCTGCCAAACATACCCTCGTAAAACTGATTATCCTACCAATCCTTGACTTCGGCGATGTCATTTACAAAATAGCCTCCAACACTCTATTCCACAAACTGGATGTAGTCCATCACAGTGCCATCCGTTTTGTCACCAAAGCCCCATATACTACCCACTACTGCGACCTTTATGCTATCGTTGGCTGGTCCTCGCTACATATTTGTCGCCAAACCCACTGACTCCAGGCCATCTATAAGTCTTTGCTAGGTGAAGCTCTGCCTTATCTCAGCTCACTGGTCACCATAGTAGCACGCGCTCCAACAGGTATATTTCACTGGTCATCCCCAAAGCCAACACCTCCTTTGGCCGCCTTTCCTTCCAGTTTTCTGTTGCCAATGACTGGAACGAATTGCAAAAATCACTGAAGTTGGAGACTTATATCTCCCTCACAAACTTTAAGCATCAGCTGTCAGAGCAGCTTATCGATCGCTGCAGCTGTACACACCCCATCTGTAAATAGCCCATCCAACCAACCACCTACCTCATCCCATATTTGTTTTTGTTTTTTCTGCTCTTTTGCACACCAGTATTTCTACTTGCACATCCTCATCTGCACATCTATCACTCCAGTGTTAATTGCTAAATTGTAGTTACTTTGCCACTATGGCCTATTTATTGCCTTAACTCCTTACTTAATTTGCAAACACTGTATACAGATTTTTCGATTGTGTTATTGACTGTACGTTTGTTTATCCCATGTGTAACTCTGCGTTGTTGTTTTTGTCGCACTGCTTTGCTTTATCTTGGCCAGGTCGCAGTTGTAAATGAGAACTTGTTCTCAACTGGCCTACCTGGTTAAATAACGGTGAAATAAATAAAAATAAATAAAATAAAAACTGGTGATAGACAATGCTGCGAACATGAATGCTGCTTGGTCTAAAGTTGAGGAGTCCTACCCTCACATCACACCTATTGGCTGTGCTGCTCATGCATTTAATCTGTACCTCAAGGACATCATGGCACTGAAAAATATGGACACACTCTACAAGAGAGCCAAGGAAATGGTTAGGTATGTGAAGGGTCATCAAGTTATAGCAGCAATCTACCTCACCAAGCAAAGTGAGAAGACTAAGAGCACCATATTGAAGCTGCCCAGCAACACCTGTTGGGGTGGTGTTGTCATCATGTTTGACAGTCTCCTGGAGGGGAAGGAGTCTCTCCAAGAAATGGCCATATCACAGTCTGCCGATATGGACAGCCCCATCAAGAGGATCCTCCTGGATGATGTATTTTGGGAGAGAGTGGTAAGCAGCCTGGAACCTAAACCTATGCAAGGATTGTGGGAGACAATGCCATCCTGTCTGATGTTCAGACTCTGCTTGCAGATGTAAGAGAAGAAATCCGTACTGCCCTGCCCACTTCACTGTTGCTCCAAGCGGAGGAAACTGCAGTTCAGAAATACATCAAAAAGGGTGAAGACTTCTGCCTGAAGCCCATACACGCCGCAGCGTACATGTTGGACCCCAAGTATGCTGGCAAGAGCATCCTGTCTGGTGCAGAGATCAACAAGGCCTATGGTGTCATCACTACCATGTCTCGCCACCTTGGCCTGGATGAGGGCAAGGTTCCTGGCAGTCTGGTGAAGTACACTTCCAAGCAAGGGCTTTGGGATCGAGATGCAATATGGCAGTCGTGACAATATATCTCATCAGCCACCTGGTGGAAGGGACTTTGTGGATCTGAGGCTCTTTCCCCTGTTGCCTCCATCATCCTCCAAATCCCACCAACATCAGCCGCCTCAGAGCGCAACTGGTCCTTGTTTGGGAACACACACACCAAAGCACAAAACAGGCTGACCAATACAAGGGTTGAAAAATTGGTGGCCTGACAACGAACCATCCTCAACAAGGTTGGAAAGTGACAGTGAAGATGAGGCCTCAGAGTCTGATGTTCAAGAGGTGGTCATTGAGGAGGTCCAGGGAGAAGACATGGAAGCCTGAGAGGAAGACAACCAAAGCTTTAGTTTCTAGACTATCATTTTATAGATCTATGTTGAAAAGGTTTTTTGGAGATGCGATGGATCATTGGGGATCATTCAATATTCGCTTTTTTTTGTTGTTCAATGAAATCATCCCATGTGAAGAGTCAACTCATTTAATTAAAGTTCAATTCATAACTAAATCGTTTTTTTACATTTCTATTGGAAGGATTTAATCATTTGGTAAATATGCATATATTTCCATTAATTCACATATATTGCCATTAATTCCCATATATTCCCGTTAATTCCCACGGAAAGTGTCCACCTCTGAATATTCCCCAAAATGTGCAACCTTAGTTTTTACCATGTTTTGATGCTATAACCACAGTGTTAATTTACATTGTTAACAAACATTGGAGCAAAACAAGGTTATATTTTGAGTTCTGATAGGGTACGACAGTTGAACTAAGCTCAGGAGGCATAAGTTGTATCCTTCAAGAATCAATGGGTATGTATTACTCATTTATAAGTCCAAAGACGGACGTAGCATGTAATTTTTCTGTCCAACTGTCTGTTTTCTTCTAATACCTCTCTCCCCATCTAAAACACAAACACTGACCTTGATCTCAGAAACCCACAGAGCAATGATCTCTTTCAACGTTCGCTTCAAAGGATACAGAAGAGCAAAGTCAACAGAAGTTCTCAACTTCCAACTCAACTAACAAACAAGAGGCTCCCCAAACATGAACCGTGACTTGTCACATTATCGTGTGTCCCAGGGTTTGACCAAATAAAAAGTGTTTACAAAAGTTTCAAAAGTTCATTTATTTATTTATTAAGCAACAGTGGTGTCACAGAGTATGTTTAGAGTTTGGTTAAATGCTGTCAATTCAATTGGTTTGTGTACAAACTAATTGTTTGTTAGTCCGCTAATATGAACTCTTTCTTTTGATGCCTTTATTGAAGGGGTTGATTGTTGATTAGCTAACAATGGTATGGTCCAAGTGAGGACCATACTGAGAGGATATTTAAACCCTGTTATTCCTCTGGCAGGGAGACAGAGGACAGGTTCCTACATGCCTCGACTATAAGACCATGGTACTTGCCTACGGAGCAGCAAGAGGAACTGCCCCTCCCTAACTATGCTCAAACCCTACATCCGTGCACTCCGTTCTGCCATCTCTGGTCTTTTGGTCCTCCCACCCCTACTGGAGGGCAGCTCCCGCTCAGACCAGTCCAAGCTCTTCTCTGTTCTGGCACCCCAATGGTGGAAGTCCCCGCCCATCTTCCAAAACAAAAAAATCTGAAACCCTCCCTCTTCAAAGAGTTACTTAAATCATTCTACAGCCCAAAACCCCCACCCCCCCACCCCCCCACCCACCCACGTCAAACACAACGTGTCTGCACAGCAGACAGAGTAAACAGCCGAGTAGCCTACTGTCTCTGGTGCTTACACGGACAGCACTCTCCAAGGTGCTGATTAATTCAAAACATTTTAGACATCTCAGGGATTAGGAACCTCCCCAGGCGCCGAAGATGTCGATGTCGATTATGGCAGCCCCCTGCACCTCTCTGATTCAGAGGGGTTGGGTTAAATGAGGAAGACACATTTCAGTTGAATACATTCAGTAGGACAACTGACTAGGTATCAACCCCCTCCCCTTTCCCTAAATTACACAAGTCCGAATTTCTTATTGCCTAATTTTCTAGACATCAATGTACAGCAACATTTTTAAACGACACTGCAGAACACCTGCCATATGCATAATCACACATACTCAGCTGTGGGGCTTACAAGACCTGAATTTCATGTAATTTTCAAGACATCAACGTAGCAGTAGAACAAATATAACAATATCGGAATATAACTTAAAATAAAATAAATCAATGTAGGCTACAGCAAAACACAATAGAATATATAGGCCTCCTGCCTATATGATAATATGAAGCACATAATCAGATTACCTTCACAGTACTGAACAAGTTTGTAAAGAAAAAAAAATCCTACCTTAGTTTTCTTCAAGCCATGAGCGGGCATGTGGCTGTGACGTTTAGCCTCCTACCTCCCTTTGCAATCTGGCTGTAGTGTCTATTTTTTCAGTTAAGAGTATGCCTACAAGACGACCTAAATGCCTTTAATGCTCGCTTGGAGGCAAGCAACACTGAAGCATGCATGAGAGCACCAGCTGTTCTGGATGACAGTGTGATAAAGCTCTCGGTAGCCGATGTGAACAAAACCTTTAAACAGGTCAACATTCACAAAGCCGCTGGGCCAGACGGATTACCAGGGCGTGTACTCCAAGTATGTTCGAACCAACTGTCAAGTTTCTTCACTGACATTTTCAACCTCTCCCTGACCGAGTCTGTAATACCTACATGTTTCAAGCAGACCACCATAGTCCCTGTGCCCAAGAAAGCGAAGGTAACCTGCTTAAATGATTACCGCCCCGTGGCACTCACGTCAGTAGCCATGAAGTGCTTTGAAAGGCTTGTCATGGCACACATCAACAGCATCCTCCCGGACACTCTAGACCCACTCTAATTCGCATACCGCCCAACAGATCCACAGATGATGCAATCTCAATCGCACTCCACAATGCCCTTTCTCACCTGGACAAAAGGAAAACCTATGTGAGAATGCTGTTCATAGACTACAACTCAGCGTTCAACACCATAGTGCCCACGAAGCATATCACTAAGGACTCTGGGACTAAATACTTCCCTTTGCAACTGGATCCTGGACTTCCTGACAGGCCGCCCCCAGGTGGTATGAGTAGGCAACAACACGTCTGCCACACTAATCCTTAACAGTGGAGCCCCTCAGGGGTGTGTATTTAAGTCCCCTCCTGTATTCCCTGTTCACCCACGACTGAGTGGCCAAACACGACTCCAACATCATCATTAAGTTTGCTAACGACACAACAGTGGTAGGCCTGATCACCGACGGCCTATAGGGAGGAGCTCAGAGAACTGGCAGTGTGGTGTCAGGATAACAACCTCTCCCTCAATGTGAGCAAGGAGCTGATCGTGGACAACAGAAAAAGGCGGACAGAACAGGCCCCATTAACATCGATGGGGCTGAAGTGGAGCGGGTCAAAAGTTTAAAGTTCCTTGGTGTCCATATCACCAACGAACTATCATGATCCAAACATACCAAGACAGTCGTGAAGAGGGCACGACAAAACCTTTTCCCTCTCAGGAGACTGAAAAGATTCAAGAGACTCTAAAGGTTCTACAGCTGCACCATCGAGAGCATCCTGACCAGTTGCATTACCGCCTGGTATGGCAACTGCTCGCCATCTGACTGTAAGGTGCTACAGAGGGTAGTGCGTACGGCCCAGTACATCACTGGGGCCAAGCTTCCTATAAAATAGGTGGTGTCAGAGGAAAGCCCATAAAATTGTCAGAGACTCCAGTCACCCAAATTATAGACTGTTTTCTCTGCGACCGCACGGCAAGCGGTACCGGAGCGCCAAGTCTAGGACCAAAAGGCTCCTCAACAGCTTCTACCCCCAAGCCATTAGACTGCTGAACAATTAATAAAATCGTCACTGGACAATTTACACTGCCCCCTCCTTTTGTACACTGCTGCTACTCACTGTTTATTATCTATGCATAGTCACTTCACCCCACCTACATGTAAAAATGACCTCAACTAACCTGTACCCCTGCACACTGACTTGGTACTGGTGCCCCCTGTATATAGCACCATTATTGTTATTCTCTCTCTTGAACTGCACTGTTGGTTAAGGGCTTGTAAGTAAGCATTTCACGGTCAAATCTACACTTGTTGTATTCGGCGCATGTGACAAATACAGTTTGATTTGATCTATAACCTGGGTGTCCTCTTTAGCCTTGTCTACAAGGCTTGCTTCCACCAAATGCGTCTTGGTTAGGTCATGTTCAAAAACCTTTTTTCTGAGGGCTCTTTGTTATTGTTGTTTTTTTTACGTCAGATGCATAGGATGTTCATTTACTGTACAGTCGTGGCCAAAAGTTTTGAGAATGACACAAATCTTAATTTTCACAAAGTCTGCTGCCTCGGTGTCTTTAGATATTTTTGTCAGATGTTACTATGGAATACTGACGTATAATTACAAGCATTTCATAAGTGCCAAAGGCTTTTATTGACAATTACATGAAGTTGATGCAAAGAGTCAATATTTGTAGTGTTGACCTTTCTTTTTCAAGACCTCTGCATTCCGCCCAGGCATGCTGTCAATTAACTTCTGGGCCACATCCTGACTGATGGCAGCCCATTCTTGCATAATCAATGCTTGGAGTTTGTCAGAATGTGTGGGTTTTTGTTTGTCCACCCGCCTCTTGAGGATTGACCACAAGTTCTCAATGGGATTAAGGTCTGGAGAGTTTCCTGGCCATGGACCCAAAATATCGATGTTTTGTTCCCCGAGCCACTTAGTTATCACTTTTGCCTTATGGCAAGGTGCTCCATCATGCTGGAAAAGGCATTGTTCGTCACCAAACTGTTCCTGGATGGTTGGGAGAAGTTGCTCTCGGAGGATGACATTTTTTGTATTTCGCTATCCCCAAAATATTTTGGAATGACAACTATTTTGTGGGTTTTCTATGTATGGAGAACATCTAACTCACTGTACTTTTAGTAATATTTGGTTGTCCTTTCTCACTTAATTTGGAGAGATAAACTACTTTCTTACGTCTTGTACCTGGGTCACTGGCGTGAAATGCAACACCTTAGGTTAACTCACTTGCTGGGAATTGTAACATTGCTCATTCGTGTGGATCGATACACTGCCCCCTGCGAACGGGACAGTACGAACTTCGACCACTTCAGCCTCCTCACACATCCGGCCGTGCATTATGATGGCCTCACAGCTACCATACAACTTATGAAACCAATGTAGCAAACAGAGGAACAAAGACGCAAACCTGGGACGCTGGCGTGAACCTAGGCATCGCGGCGGTAGAGATAACATGGCTCATTAGCGAGGATCATTACAATATAAAGCACTGTAAATGAGAATATGCTCTCAATCAACTTGCTAAGTCACATGCTACACCTCACTGAACCCTTCTATGACACCCAGGATGTCTCATTCAACAGTGAATATGTTTATTATGTTTCCCAAGACACTGAGCTTAAGAGAGTTTTCACAGAACCCTCGTGACCTTGCTACACCACATCCATTGTTCAGAAAAAACCTGCCTGCGCCACAGCACACACACATGCTCTGCTGGAAACCTGGGTAAAGCTTAGACCTCTGGAAAGAATGAACCCACAGACTCAAGCCCATTGCAATATAATGGCGTAGATAGAGAGGGAGACACAATAATGTACTCTGTCTCATGAAGAATGAAGTGATGTAGTATCTGAATGCCCATGATAAATTCCATTGGTCTTTTCAGCAACAACACTGTAGAATAATAGTGGCTTTGGACAGTAAAGGCCTCAAGGTTATCAGATTTCTTAAAGATAAATCATGTGCAATCATGCAATGTGTCCATGTCATACAACAGGAAGAATGAAAAGGCACTTTTATAACTTCATGGGAGGCACGTGCACAGATAAGAGGTCAACCAGTGCCCTCACCTCTGCCCTTTGAACTTCTACTCTTAACACCCACCTATGAGGAAGTGCCCTCGCAGCTCGATGGATTTGTTTCCAATTCATTACTTTTTGGTTTTAATTTTATTATAAAAAAATGTCAATGTAACAAATTTTCATCAAACTTTCATTTCATAAGTGCACGTAAGTATATTGTATTGTACTGTACCACAACATTGTCTGTACTTGCATCAACATGTGTAAAAGACAGCTAGCTTTACTGTCCATTTCAAAATTGCATACACATGCCAAGTGAGTTAGAATGTCAACAGACTAGGTATTGTTTGAGACCATCGACATGTATTTTTAATAACTGTTTCTCAATTCCTACAATGTCGTCTCTGTGGATACCAGGTGCACACAACATCCTTTAATACCATGTGATACATCACATGCAGGCAGCATTGTAAGTAGGTGTGTTTTTCTTTTCCCAAAGGGAAACAGAGCTGGGATAATGAGAGCTAAACATGAGTTCATCAAGTCGTGTGTAGACAGGCTCCCCCAGTCAGCTGATATTTCCCTGAACACACTGAAGCCTGATTCACACTATAAGGCCTAACAGAGCCGAGCCGAGCTGGTGCTGGTCTGGCCTGGTTAAGCATCCCCCATAGATGCTGAAACAGTGCCGGAAAGGGCCATGTTAAAACAAAATATTAGAGCCAGGCAGCACAGTATGGTTTGGGTCAGCCCTATAGTGTGACTCAGGCAAGAGTGTAAAATCCCACTGCTGACACCCACCCCTACCTCACAACTACTGCCAACAGAGACTTGAGCATAGAAAAAGAATGAATAGAACATGTTTGGAAATTCTATCCCTGGCAGTTTGACTGGTAAACACATGGATACACTCACAATGGCTGCCTGGTATTCCAGCCTGTTCTCATAGACTAGACGTAACATAGTAAATGTACATCCGAGACACTCAAATTAGTATGATACACTATATATATAAAAGTATGTGGACACCCCTTCAAATTAATGGTTTCAGCTATTTCAGCCACACCCGTTGCCGACTGGTGTATAAAATCGAACACACAGCCATGAACTCTCCAGAGATGAACATGGCAGTAGAATGTCCATACTGAAGAGCTCAGTGACTTTCAATGTGGCACCAATGGTGGAGGAGGAATAATGGTCTGGGGCTGTTTTTCATGGTTCGGGCTAGACCCCTTAGTTCCAGTAAAGGGAAATCTTAACGTTATAGCATACAATGAAATTCTAGACGATTCTGTGCTTCCAATGTTGTGGCAACAGTTTGGGTATCGCCCTTTCCTGTTTCAGCATTACATCACCCCCGTGCACAAAGCGAGGTCCATACAGAAATGGTTTGTCAAGATCGGTGTGGAAGAACTTGACTGGCCTGCTCAGAGCCCTGACCTCAACCCCATCAAACACCTTTGGGATGAATTGGAACGCCGACTGCGAGTCGGTTCTAATCGCCCAACATCAGCGCTCGACCTCACTTATGCTCTTGTGGTTGAATGGAAGCAAGTCCCTGCATCAATGTTCCAACATCTAGTAGAAAGCCTTCTCAGAAGAGTGGAAGCTGTTATAGCAGCAAAGGGGACCAACTCCATATTAATGCCCATGATTTTGGAATGAGATGTTCAACGAGCAGGTGTCCACATACTTATCATGTAGTGTATGTTGTATTTGGTATGGTTACTTAAGACAGATGGTTACTTAAAGCAAAAACAAAAGTAGGGTGAATGTATAACCCGAACATCCAGCAACCCAAAGGTTGCGATTTCTAATCTCATCGCGGACAATTTTAGCATTTTAGCTAATTGCCAACTTTTTAACTACTTACTACTTTTTAGCTACTATGAAAATACTTGTTATGTTGTTAAGCATGTTAACTAACCCTTTCCCTAACCCTAACCTTAACCCTTTAAGCTAACCCTTCTCCTAACCCTAACTTTAACCCTTTTAACTAACCATTCCCCTAACCCTAACCTTAAACATTTAACCTAACTTCTAAACTAAACTAATCCTAACCTTAACCCTACCTCTTACCCTAACCCCTAGCCTAGCTAATGTTAGCCAGCTAGCTACAATTCTTAACATATCCTACGTTTGCAAATTTGTAACATATTGTACAAATTCGTAACATATACTACAAATTTCATACGAAATGGGTGATGGACATCCACTAATTAATACATACTATACAATTTTTTACATATCATACTAAAACGGAGCATCAACATTTACGTACATAATAATATGAAATGCTCTGAGACCAGGTTGGGTACTGGAATGCAATAATTTCCATGGTAATGTAGAAAATGTATTTAAATTATATTAACTGATGTTGCTCATGCAAGGAATGTATTTTTTGTAATGTCAGTTGAGTTAATTCAACAAATCACAGCACAGATTGCTGGGCACACTTGCTGTTTTTACTTCCTGCTTATTCTGGATGTCTTGTGTGGTATGCATGGGTGTCCGAGCTGTGTGCCAGTAGTTCAAACTGACAGCTCGGTGCATTCAACATGTCAATACCTCTCACAAATACAAGTAGTGATGAAGTCAATCTCTCCTCTAATTTGAGCCAGGAGAGATTAACAAGTCCACAGACGATGCAATCGCCATCACACTGCACACTGCCCTGTCCCATCTGGACAAGAGGAATACCTATGTAAGAATTCTATCCATTGACTACAGCTCAGCATTCAACACCATAATACCCTCCAAGCTCATCATCAAGCTGGAGGCCCTGGGCCTCAACCCTGCCCTGTGCAATTGGGTCCTGGACTTTGACGGGCCACCCCAGGTGGTGAAGGTAGGAAACAACATCTCCGCCCCGCTGATCCTCAACAATGGGGCCCCACAAAGGTGCGTGCTCAGCCCCCTCCTGTACTCCCTGTTCACCCACGACTGCGTGGCCATGCAAGCCTCCAACTCTATCATCAAGTTTGCAGATGACACAACAGTAGTAGGCTTGATTCCCAACAACAACGAGACAGCCTACAAGGAGGCGGTGAGTGCACTCGGTGTGTGGTGTCAGAAAAACAACCTCTCACTCAACGTCAACAAAACAAAGGAGATGATCGTGGACTTCAGGAAACAGCAGAGGGAGCACCCCCTATCCACATCGAAGGGACAGCAGTGGAGAAAGTGGAAAGTTTTAAGTTCCTCGGCATACACATCACAGACAACCTGAAATGGTCCACCCACATAGACAGTGTGCTGAAGAAGGTACAATAGCGCCTCTTCAACCTCAGGAGGCTGAAGAAATTTGGCTTTTCACCCAAAACCCTGACAAACTTTTACAGATGCACAATCGAGAGCATCCTGTCGGGCTGTATCACAGCCTGGTAGGGCAACTGCAGCGCCCTCAACCGCAAGGCTCTCCAGAGGGTGGTACGGTCTGCACAACGCATCACCAGGGGCAAACTACCTGCCCTCCACGACACCTATAGCACCCGATGTCACAGGAAGGCCAAAAAGATAATCAAGGACAACAACCACCCGAGCCACTGCCTTTTCACACCTCTACCATCCAGAAGGCGAGGTCAGTACAGGTGCATCAAAGCTGGGACCGAGAGACTGAACAGCTTCTATCTCAAGGCCATCAGACTGCTAAACAGCAATCACTAACTCAGAGAGGCTGCTGCCTACATAGAGACCCAATCACTGTCCACTTTAATAAATGGATAACTAGTCACTTTAAACAATGCCACTTTAATAATGTTTACATATCTTACATTACACATATCATATGTATATACTGTATTTTATACCATCTCTTGCACCTTGCCTATGCTGCTTGGCCATAGCTCATTCATATATTGATATGTACATATTCGCATTCACCCCTTTAGATTTGTGTGTATTCGGTAATTTGGGGGAATTGTTAGATTACTTGTTAGATATTACTGCACTGCCGGAACTAGAAGCACAAGCATTTCGCTACACTCGCATTAACATCTGCTAACCATGTGTATGTGACCAATACAATTTGATTTGACATGCATATTATTAATGCTAGCTCTCTGCGTACATCCAAGGGCTAGCCGTGCTGTCCTGTTCTGAGCCAATTGCACCTGAACACACGACTGAACAGTAGTCCAGGTCTGTAGAAGTTACGCATGTTTGTCTTCTCTATTATTGACTGACATAGCCAAGAGAAGACCTTCAGTGAACACCTTGAGTGTTCACTCTCTATCTCTGTGTGTGTGTGTGTGTGTGTGTGGCATGACAACACAAACACAATCTGGATAACCTGTGAAAAGACAGTGTCCAGGGTTTTAAGGATATTGTGGACAGATTGAAATGTAACAGAAGGTTGAAACCCACAAATTACTAACATTTCATAAAAACATCTCTCTCACACACACACACACACATACACACATTTGGTAAAAACATTCCTCAGGAGACATAAAAACATCCCAGAAAGGGTGCCCATTGTAAACTTAACCAGGAAGTGAGTTACTGTGAATTGTCATAAAATAACATATTACTTAATGTCATATCAAATGTATTCTTTAAGTTCTGATTTGTGGAGAAAATAAAAGATTTAGGGCCCTGGTTCAAATGGACCAGCACAATGGCATAATGCAGTGCATGATAATCCATCATCCTAGCCTAGACTCTTCCGAGAACAGAGGGGCTCACTTTTGCAGCCATACCTCAGGTGATCCCTGCAAGGTTTGGTAGCCTTTGGTAAGTGTCCACAAAGGTGCCCAGGAATCAACCGTCCAAATCTTTCTGGTGATGGTGCCGAATAAATGATTTTCAGACTTGTTAATAACCAAATACTTGTTTGAAACACTGCTTGGTTTGACTGTTGCGGCAGTACAGCCTGTGTTGTGGGGGGCATTCTCCATTGAGAATGACCTCTTGGAGAAGAGATCCTTCCTCAGATCATTGACACCATCTCGGTGTATTGTCTTCCCATAGGGAACACAGGTGTCTCTCTTATGCAATGTGAAAGTGGACGATTCCAGAAATGGTTCAGCTGACATGGAAACAAAGGCATCAGTCACCTCTGGAAATGACTTTGAAAAATACTAAAAGTACAAGTACTTGGAAAAGCTACTCAATTACAGTAATGACAGTTGTAATTAGTGTTTTTACTTCTACTTTAATAAAATGTAATTAAAGTAACAGTGCATCTCTTTGACTAGGATATTTGAGTACTATTTCCATCCCTGGTGAGTGAAAGAGGGAGTTTGTGAGTGAGGGAGTGAATGAGTGACAGAAAGAGGGAGTGAGTGATTGAGGGAAAGAGTGTGAAAAGGTCAGTGAGTGAATGGACAAGTAACACGTAACTGAGGGGTGAATGAGAGATTGAAAGTGGGAACATTTGTTTTATTAGTTAATGCTGCACCACTTGGGAGCGCATACCAAAAGCAACCCACATCTTTAAGGTTGGATAATCCTTGATAAAAAGGGAAGAACAGCCCAGCAAGGAGGACATTGTCAGTATCCACTGTTTAAATTATATTTGTCTTTGTACCCTTTTGAAGGGCATCTTTAAGATAAAGTCATACTCTTTTGTCTGCCTCTTCGTGGTTACATTCTGGTGTTGATGTCAGAGAGACCCATTTGACACCACAGAATCATCAGTTGTAACATAGATCTCTTTTCCATCTTCAGATTCATTGGCACACACCTTCTGTGTCAACATTTTGAAAAGCTGTTCGTTAAAAGGATTTCTAAGAAAGTCACAGAACTTACATGGAAGCTTGGTTGTCTCCCCAACTTTCTTTCTGACGCCTTTTCCTCAATCCTCTTTAGTTGAGGCTTTTAGACTATCTTCTTTGTATCTGTCCCACTCAATATTGATGTTATTGTAACTGGTGCTCTAACCCAGGCTGGAAGAGACTACAGCCATATTTGCCAAATGTGGAAACTTTGTGGGTATGCATCAAAAGAAGAAGGCACAGGTGGGTAGGAATCAGGGATCAGGCCTAGCAGATAGGATCTGGGGGCAAGTTAAGCATTCTGTTATTTGAAAGGGCTGGATGACATTCGTATTCCCGGGAGAGAAAAACTCATGCAGATTTCCATCTCGGAACTTGATCGCTTTTTAATGCTGATTGTTACTTTCTTCTCTTTTGTGACTGGCTTTGCCTTAGCATTGTTAAACAGTGGTACATTATTCCTCTTAATGCTCTGTTGGAAGGATGTACTGTTTGTGTTCCTATCCACAATGATTTCCTTCAAATATTTCAGATATTGAAAAGTGCATAGTTTCTCAATGGTGCGAACAGTTCTAATGACAGATTTGCTTGCACAATTGTGTTTGTATCCAAAACCAGAAGCTCTGGACATTAAGCTTGGAATGGACTCCCCATGCTTGAAATTGTGTTGCAACTGGCCACCTGTTTTTCTGTCTACTGGTGTGATGAACTTTGCTCGTGTTGAAGATTGTGTTAAAGGGGTCTCTACATTCAAAAGCTGGGATTCAAAATCAACCGGTAGACTAGCCTGCTCAGGTCCTGCTACCATCCATCTCCAGAAGGCAGTGGGGTTCTCTGTTAGACCAATGGCTTCCCCTGCACCTTTTACCCGCTCATTGTTTTGTTCATGGGCTTGGTCATGCAGCACGCATGAGATCTTGTGTTTTTGGCAGGATCCAGAAGTAAGACAATTCGATGTATCAAAAGAAGTGCATGTGCATCTTTCAGGAGTTTTGACAATGAAGCATAGTACCTTGAGGCCAGTACCTGGTTTTAGTCAAGTGTGCTGACTTCAAGAATGAGTCTTCTTTTCCTGAAGGCAGCTGTCAAACCTGAGCCATCCAAAAGTTATCCTATTGTGTGACATAGGGCCATCTATGTGCAGTCCACCAAACAAAAACTTACTGTAACAAACTTAACAAAAACTGTGGTTAGCTTTTCTTGACACGGCTATGGTTCCAGTTTGATAAGTTGTAGCGTAATCTAAAAGCCTGTTTGAATATGACAAACTGGAGATGGTCGTTCTGAGTAAATGACCCATTTCAGACTCCTAGGGTGTGTTGGCAATTTTTGAACTTGATAACAAAAGTCTATAAACTGTTAAACACCATGTTAAGGTGATTCATGTAATAGTTCATTGAAATTCTAGTGATTTACAGGTTGATTTCTGGTGTTTCCAGGCCATTTCTGGCACTTTAGGCAGGGTGCTGATTAAATATAATGGCATATTGTTTAAGACTGGTCCACTACTCACAAATACACAATATTTGTTGAATAAATGGCAACAAAAATGTAACAGCAATATCACCTTTTCAAAATCTGATTCAGTATTGGTGGCCATATTGGATAAAAAAAATATATTTAAAAACAGTGGTGCCATGACCCAATTTTTGGGCACCAATAAATAAATAAATAAATACATCCCAAATTTGACGCTTTAATCCACCGCTTAATGGTTTTGTCACTTTTTGAAGCTAAGGCCCGGACTACATGCCCTGAGAAACATTAACTACTGGTAGTGAACAATGAATAATACAATAGACAGGTCATTTTAATAGTATTAGTTTGAGGAAGCCAAGGCTTCTTGCAAATACATGTAATTTTGCTGAAAATGACATAACGAGACATCCAGATACTATAGACACTTAGAAATGGCTAAACTTTAAGAAAATAGATCATGACAAGGAGGCACTTGCTTGACTTCACAGTCCCCAGGATTCTGGAACTACCCAGAAAGTCAGTCAAGTCAGGCTGTGAGTATCCAGTCAGTCCCAGGCTGCGATCCTCATACCGAGGCAGTAACTGTCTGATAGCTGCATGTGGTCAAGGACAGAGGGGATCGTGTTTCATAATCCCCTCCGGTTTCACCAGACAGGTCCAAAGACAGAGGCGGCAGGATCCCTGGGCCCTGCTGCTCCATACCACCAGACCCCTCTACAGAGGGCTACCTGCTGCCCCCTGGGCCCTGGAGCCAGCATGGCCCTCCGCAAACACACATTCCACAGGGTGTGGAACAGGGGCAGGCAGATCCAGTGCAAATCCCAGGGTACACCTCGCTGTAGATATGTTAGTGCAGCCGGCCAGCCAATAGAGCAGCACACGTAGAGGTGACCAGTCAACAGCATGTAGGGGAGGTGGAGGATGGGTGTGGAGGACAGAACCAGGTCTAGCAGGATTTGGAGGAAGTTGACCACGTAGAGGTTGATGCTGAAGGCAGAGAGGGGGTGGCGGGACATGGGGTAGTTTCCAGTACAGTACAGGAAGGAGACGGTGAGGTGGCCGTGGGCGATGTAGAGGAACCACTGCAGCCACAGAGAGAGGCCCAGGGAGGCAGGAACGTATCAGGAGAGATAAAATCTTCCTCTACTCTGCAGGATCTATGCGAGTTTAGCTACATTATATTACATGGTTAAGGAGACAAATACAGTCCATGTTTATAGACTCAAATTGCATGAGATTTATTTTCTGATATATAAAGTAGCTCTAGACTAGTTATTGATGGGTTATTATTTTAGTTCCAAAGCAATTACACACAAATCATTCACAAACATGAACCTGATCCCTAGAGACACTGTATTCACATTACATACTGAACAGGCATCTCTACCAGCAGAGACATCTCTCTGCTCTGGCCGACAGCCTCTTGGTGATCATGAAGGCAGCAGCCAGGTTCTAGAGGGCACACAGGTAGTACAGGGGTCAGTTCTTTCCGGGATCCTTGGGACATCCCTACCCTAAATCCTAACCCCTATCATTATCCTAACCTTAACCCTTACCAAACACTAAACATTTTAAAATGTCAACTTCAGTGGGCTAGGGACATCCCCTGAATAGCAAGGACTGTAGTACAGGCCCATGAGACAGTAGGTGAGGCAGCTGAGGAATAGGAGGGTATACTAAGGGGACATTGAATAGCAGGGCTGTGTACACACACCAGGCCAGTGTATAGACCAGCATGTAGAAGAACTGGCAGAGCAGCCAAGCCCAGGGAGGAATGTTCCACTGGGGAGATAGGATAGAGGGAGCATAGGATAGAGGGAGCGTAGCCTAGTGGTTAAGAGCAGTAACCAAAAGGTTGCTGGTTTGAATGAGGCAAAATATCTGTTGTTGTGCCCTTGAACTAGGGTCTTAACCCCGATGTCGCTCTGGATTAGAGTGCCTGCTAAATCAGGGTTTCCCAAACTCAGTCCTGGGCTGCTTAAGAGCCCCATGGAGAAGAACGCCATTACCTGGTAGTGTCACCAGGGAGGAGCAACGCCATTACCTGGTAGTGAGTCACCAGGGAGGAGCGGAACGCCATTACCTGGTAGTGAGTCACCAGGGAGGAGCGGAACGCCATTACCTGGTAGTGAGTCACCAGGGAGGAGCGGAACGCCATTACCTGGTAGTGAGTCACCAGGGAGGAGCGGAACGCCATTACCTGGTAGTGAGTCACCAGGGAGGAGCGGAACGCCATTACCTGGTAGTGAGTCACCAGGGAGGAGCGGAACGCCATTACCTGGTAGTGAGTCACCAGGGAGGAGCGGAACGCCATTACCTGGTAGTGAGTCACCAGATAGGTCCTTGTGGAAAATTGGTAGTAGGTAGTTCAGTATTCTCTAGCTTCAGTTTGTTAGAATGGCCACGCCTGTGGTAAGAGGGAAGGAAGGGGGGGGGGGGGCGTGGACTGCATCTGCAGAACATTTATTTTAGTTTTAAATCAAATGTAGTGGCCCTGCTTCAGGAGAAATGTGACCCTAGAGCCCACACTATAACTGTATTCCGGATTTCCTCAATGTTATGTCTCTGTATTGACCGGTTGAGCAGCCAAGTTTGGTATGTGACTCTAGATTGCATTTTATCCTAGTCAATTAACCTTGCATTGAACTCAAATGTTAAGGATTCAAAGTTGAACATCTTGTGTCAATGTATATTTTAGTAATTTAGCACTTATCCAGAGTGACTTAGTCAATGCACTATACTGCACAATACCTGGGGAGCTACGCTCATCACTTACAACCAATGTTCCACACGAATTGAGTGATCAATCTTATTTAATATTTTCTGTACAAAATGAAAATGCATATCATACAGACTGTACAATCATTTAAATACTATTGCCACAAAAAAAGGAGAAAAACATGTCTATATCTTCATTCTTACAGAAGGAAATAATGTACTGTGCGTATATACACAAATTATAAGTTACATAATTCATAGTTTTACACTATCTCCAATAAAGACCAGTCCTTTCTTGATGCCTCTCTTCCCTGCTTGACTAATGAGTACAGTAAACATAATTCTCCCTCCAATCCCCTTATCGAGCGTGTCATCTTCTCCATGCCACCATTACAATCCCTTCAGCTCATCTCAAGGTGTTTTTTAATGGATGACTGTAGGGAAGGATGTTAGGATACCCATGGATGATGGTGATGGCCCCACACAGAAAGGAAGGGAACATAGGACCAGGGCCCAGATTCACAAAATCTTCTTATGAAGAAATGTCTTCTTACCTGCCATTTTTTCCTTAACTATAGACTGAAGTTAAGCAAAGTTGCTATTCCTCAAAAAAGATTCTTGGAACATTTCTTATGCTTCTCCTTACACAAAAAGTTAAGAAATTAGATTCTTGAAAATAAAGTTCATGGAAATGTTGTTAATTCCAACCTCGTCTTAAACTCAGGGCAGTGAGAGAAAAAGCAATTGAAAACAATTGAACATGTTTAATTCACACAACCTTCATCTGAAAGTATCAGTATTGATTATTTAAACCCAAGAACATGTTTTAGAATAGTAATCTCAGTATGAAATACGGTAACATGATTGGCATTGCTAGTTAAAACGGTTGCTTAGCAACAAACACCGAATTGCACTTACGAACATCTTTTTTTATTTTCTTAAGAAGCTTCTTAAGTTTTTACATAAGAAATGTTTTGTGAATCTGGGCCCAGGTCCAGAAGGATGTGTCCATTCTTAGGAGGCAGGTGGATTGGGCAAATCACTCCATTTCAGTGAAGCGGGCAAACATGGCTTTGCGCACAGCGTCTTTGTATGTGTCAGAGGCAGACAGGCCGTAGCTGCTGCCTTTGGTTCCAAGACCAGCTCCCTTTGCCCTCAGCTGAGCCTGTAGAGAGATAACAGCAGGCCTGTGATCAGTAAAGCAATATGACACTGGAATCATTGGCATATTAAAAAACAGAAAAAAATCTCTATCCATCTCAATATACATATTTTCCAATATGTTGCTTAGGTGTTTAAACACATTCAGACAGTAGGGTAATTAGGTGGAGAGAAAGACAGTGGGAAGGCTGTGCCCAGGGATTGAACCCTGGTCTCCGGTGGAAAGATGTATATGTGACGTGCCGGGGAATGTTACCTCTACCACGGCTCTGCATTTATACAGCAAACTTAACAGACTTGTTGTATATGAAAGACACCTTAACAGTTTCCTTATGTTTAGCTGTTGGGTTGAAGCAGCACTATTACTGGTTTAACTGGACGAGATTCACCTCAATAGGTGCAGTGATGCCCTGCTGGTTACGGCCCAGACCTCTGCCCTCCTGCCATCCCATGGCCTGCAGCATCTTGTTCCCTATGTTGTCACTGTTCAGACCGTCCTTGGTGGGTTGTTCATAGTTACTGCAGAGGGGGAAATGACACGACCATCATTATTACCCAACCTCATGTCACAGAGCATCAATGTAGGTTCTTGAGTCAACGTATGCCTGGTTCACACTGCAGACCTTAATGCTCAAAACAGTTTTGTTTTTCAAATCTGTTTTGGAATACTGACTGTCCAAACAGCAAGTTACAAGCGACCAAATCAGGTGTGTTTGTTAAGCCAGCAGTAATTTGCTGATATGGCTATGCTAGTTGTCATAGTAACATTGGGTGTGTGTGCAGTGGTGTAGGCTGACTGGTGGTGCTCGTGCTTCCTATCAGTCAGAAGTTATGTAGCACGTTAAGGTGACAATGCCTGCCATAGAAGTTTACCAGTTGCTTTGAATGTTCAAAATCATAGTGGAAGAACACTTAACGCCTCAAAGGATAAGATTAACCAACTTTCAAAATGAGTCCTTTTTGGCTAGCCACAGCAGTCAACTAGCTAGCTAGCGGTTTAGCACATTCACATGGTTCTTGTCAGAGTAGCTAGCAAGCAAACATATTCAAAATAACTGTTTAGAAACCACTTGAGTGCAAATAGATCAGATCTGACCGTTGGGCAAGGAATCAGATTTGTATCTGATTTCAAACCACCTACGAAGGTGGTTTGAAATGTGTCTTGGAATATCAGAATATGGATTTGAGTCACTTCAAACTGCCAGTGTGAACAAGGCTTAAGAAGTATGTGCACGGCTTAACACTAGCACTAACATGACTGGTGCTGGCTGTGCGGTGAATTTCTTCTTCTTGGGTGCTGGGGGTTCAGGGATGCCGTATTTCTCTCTCCTCTCCGCAGCCCGGTCCCTGTACTTCATCTGTTCACAGACCGAGAGCAAGAAAGAGACACAGAGTGAGAATGAATGTAGAAACAAACCCGATAACAGGGTTTCTATTAACTGAACCCCAACTAAAACAGTTAAAGCAGCATCGTCTCCATGTCTGAGCCGTTACCTCGGTCTCTCTCCTCTCCTGCTCCTCCAGCTCAGCCTCACTCAGCTTAGATCTGCGGTGGACCTCCAGGTTTTGCTGGGATAAGAAGACAAATAAGTCAAAGACCTTTACACTTCATTCATACATTTCAAGCTCTTCCTTTCCCATATTAGCTTTTCATAACAGTTGAGAAAGTGGACTATTGTGGAGTTCTACCTTCGAGTCAGTGCTAAGTACCTTATGGAGGTCTGAGAGCTGTTGGTGGCGCACCAGGCCGTCCTTATTGGGGAACTGTCTCCTACACAGCAGGCACGCCATCTTCTTCCAGTCTGTCAGCTGGTCCTGCTCACCACCACCGTGCTCCAGCTCTGCTGCACCCCCTTCCTCTGGGTCACTGTCTCCACTGTAGGCTGCCACCAGGCCAACCTGGAGAAGGACAACCAGATGGTTGTATATTAACTAGGTAGCTACCATACCAGACTGGAAAATGTACTCTAAAATTGCAGCTCATACATTGGAGTGTAGTAACAATATGTTACCTTGGCTGAGTTGGTTGGGACCTGCTCCTCAGGGCGCTGCACTGCTTCTAACATCAGCATTTCCAAGCTTCCAGCCTGCTGTAAAGTCACACCACAACACTACTCAGTCCACCTCGTCAATCTGCCATCAAGTCAATGTTAAGATTCCCTGGATGGGTTTTCTAAAGGATTCAAACTATCATGGATAGACTTAAAATGGCTACCTTCTTCTCGAAGAGTGTGAAGCCTGCGTCAGCAGCCGCGGCCTCTTTCCTCTCCTCCTGGCTGACGGGCTGGAAGCTGCTCTTAAAGTTCTCCTTCTGCTTGTTCAGACTCTTCGCCCAGCGCTCCATGTCCTTAGCGATCTGAAAGGCCAACCAGAACAACTCAGTCAGACACACCAACCACGGTATTCAGCAGTATCATTGTGTATCACTGTAATCCATGTGTATTTAATGTGTGTTAAGTCTTGTGTGCTCCTCTGCTGCAGAACCAATTGCCCCCTCAGACAAATACAGTTGAACAAACTACACACAATTATCACAAGTCTAAAGTTATGCTGCCTTGATATCCCTCTGCCTACCTGCTGAGCCGTCTTGCTCTTGGGCTTTTCTTGTTTCCTCTCCTTTGATTCCTTAGCCTCGTTGCTAGCTGCTGCTGATGCATTCGCACTCTGCTCAGTTTGGTCGGCGGCTGAGGCAGGGACGTACGTCTGTTTCTCACTGTCCCAGTAGAGGTACTGCTGCGTCTGGGAGTTGTAGTAGTACTGAAGGAAAGGAGAAACTACAACTATCAAAACACATACATCCACAGACCCAAGTGTTCGCACAACTCAGACGGCATTGTGGAAGAACGCAGAACAGCAAGAGAAAACACAGACTGGTGTGTGGGTACTAACGTGGGTATTTGGGTCGTAGTAGAGGCCGGTTTGAGGGTCGAAGTAGAAGCCAGAGGATTCGTCATACTGGTAGGTAGAGGTATCAGGTACAGCTGAGGATGAAGACAGAGTATGGAATATTAAGAGTCAAACACTTGGCTTGAACAGAGTAGATCATTTTAAATCTGAAAGCATTCCACAAGTTCTATTGTTTCCATTCTGCACTGGAACCTGCAGTGTCAGTCAGACAGGTAGGTGAGTGAGGCTCTTACCAGTGTCAGTCAGACAGGTAGGTGAGAGGCTCTTACCAGTGTCAGTCAGACAGGTAGGTGAGAGAGGCTCTTACCAGTGTCAGTCAGACAGGTAGGTGAGAGAGGCTCTTACCAGTGTCAGTCAGACAGGTAGGTGAGAGAGGCTCTTACCAGTGTCAGTCAGACAGGGAACATGCAGTGTCAGTCAGACAGGTAGGTGAGAGAGGTTCTTACCAGTGTCAGTCAGACAGGTAGGTGAGAGAGGCTCTTACCAGTGTCAGTCAGACAGGTAGGTGAGAGAAGCTCTTACCAGTGTCAGTCAGACAGGTAGGTGAGTGAGGCTCTTACCAGTGTCAGTCAGACAGGTAGGTGAGAGAGGCTCTTACCAGTGTCAGTCAGACAGGTAGGTGAGAGAGGCTCTTACCAGTGTCAGTCAGACAGGTAGGCGAGAGGCTCTTACCAGTGTCAGTCAGACAGGTAGGCGAGTGAGGCTCTTACCAGTGTCAGTCAGACAGGTAGGCGAGTGAGGCTCTTACCAGTGTCAGTCAGACAGGTAGGCGAGTGAGGCTCTTACCAGTGTCAGTCAGACAGGTAGGTGAGAGAGGCTCTTACCAGTGTCAGTCAGACAGGTAGGTGAGAGAGGCTCTTACCAGTGTCAGTCAGACAGGTAGGTGAGAGAGGCTCTTACCAGTGTCAGTCAGACAGGTAGGTGAGAGAGGCTCTTACCAGTGTCAGTCAGACAGGTAGGTGAGTGAGGCTCTTACCAGTGTCAGTCAGACAGGTAGGTGAGAGAGGCTCTTACCAGTGTCAGTCAGACAGGTAGGTGAGAGAGGCTCTTACCAGTGTCAGTCAGACAGGTAGGTGAGTGAGGCTCTTACCAGTGTCAGTCAGACAGGTAGGTGAGAGAGGCTCTTACCAGTGTCAGTCAGACAGGTAGGCAAGTGAGGCTCTTACCAGTGTCAGTCAGACAGGTAGGGGAGAGAGGCTCTTACCAGTGTCAGTCAGACAGGTAGGTGAGTGAGGCTCTAACCTGTGTCAGTCAGACAGGTAGGTGAGTGAGGCTCTTACCAGTGTCAGTCAGACAGGTAGGTGAGTGAGGCTCTAACCTGTGTCAGTCAGACAGGTAGGTGAGTGAGGCTCTAACCTGTGTCAGTGGCCAGTCCAGAGAGTGTCGCTGTGGCTGTGGAAGCCGGCGCTGTCATGGTCGCAGCTGCCGAGTGAATTCCGGTCTGTTTTGCTTCCAGTTGCAACGCCTGCAAAGACACAATTGGTAATTGTGGGAATCTTTACAGCGAGCACATTGTGAGTAGTGCAGTAAATAAGGCTGTGTGTCGTGACAGGGTCATAGGTTAAATACATAGGACTTACTTGTGCGGCAGTGTGACTGATGAGGTTGGATTGGTAGACCTGTGCACCCTGTGAGATCACCACTCCTGTAGCTGCTGGGACACCTGGAGCCGCTGTCAATACAAGACTCCCAGGCTTTATAACATGCTATTACCAACACCTCTTTTGGAAACAGATAGCAGTTGGACCTTCTCAAATCAGAAGGCTATGAACTCCTTTACCATCCCATATTAAAATTAGACACCACATTTTTTGTTTCATTTAAAACTCACTCTGGCATGTCTAGAACTCTCAAAACATACACATATTTAGATAATACCAAAGCATTTGCTACAATTACTTAACCTTTTAACTTTATTTTTCTATTTTTCCAGAAATTCAGCGTTTGCTTGACGTTATTAAGGATCCCAGTCCAAGTTATATCTTTTGCCGCTTTCTCCTCTACACCAATGTTTACTCCCAACACCTTCATAAAATCCTTTGCTACCTTAAATGGAATCTCACACTTATTTGCATTGATATCCCCAACAAACATTATTTCAGTCTTCTCCATATTTACTTAAGCACCTGATGCCTTACCATACAAGTCAATGATTTTCATAATGCTTCCTACATCCTTCACAGTACAAGTAGTGTCAACAGCGTACTGATGTAGAACACTGACACCACCACCTGGGATTCCAACACCCCTTACCGTCTTTATCACTAATTGTTAAAGCAGCTAAGGGTTCTGTAGAAACACTGTACAACAGAGCTGACAAAAGGACAGCCCTGCCTTACTGACCTCTCTACAGGGAAAGTATCTGTTAAAGGCATCGACACGGAATGAATTGCAGACTGTATGTTTCCTCTTACCTCCCAGTATTCCGTTCCCCTGGGAAGGGTCTCCTGCTGCCTGCTGGTAGTAGGCTTGGTAGTCCTAGCAACACAGAAAGGAAGTCAGTCAGTCACATTGGAGCATCTGCAATACACCCCAGGGATTTCCAGACTGGGGTAACCTCCCCACCGATCATCATACCTGTGTGTAGGGAGCGTAGCCCTCCTCTAGGTAGCTGTACTCTGACAGATGTCCTTCAGCACACTGTTGAGGCTAGGAAGGAATACACTGCATCTTAGTATGTCTGTGGCTAAACAAAAGACCACAGCTGAATGTGAGCGGTGTGTGGGTTACCTGGCTGGAGGACCACTGGGCAGCAGCGATGGCTGTGCTGGCCACAGAGAAGGCACTGATCCGGTTACCGTCTGGGAGCAAGAGATCCCTGAAGAGAGGAGAGTCAAGATTAGAGAGACGCTGCCATCACTACACCCTCTGAGGACATATTTTACTGAAAACCACTGACATCTGTGACAGGACACTCACTTCCTGGCACTCTTGGCATAGTCCACACCAATGGTCTTTCCATCCAGCTTGAGAGGAGGCTGTAGTCCTTGCAGGATGGTTAGGAGCTGAGATGCCTCCTGTGACGCAGAAAAAAACAAAGCACTTAAGACTATTTTACACAGAAACATTTATACAGATTTCACTAAATCAAGCCAAAGATGAGAAGCACCAGTTGAGCAATATGGCCATTCATAATCATAAGGGACATTAATCAAGTTAGAGGATGTTCTGTAGAGAACATCAAATCAAAGACCATATCATGTGTATATGTGCAGACGTCTGCTTAAAGGATGGCGTACCAGAGGGGAGGAGAGCTGTACAAAGGTGAAGCCTCTGTTCTGTCCCGTCTGTTTGTCCTTAATGAGACGGATGTTGCTGGGTGACAGGTTGGCGTAGGGGGCCAGGGCTGTCAGGATGGCCTCCACCGTGGTCAAAGGGGCTATGTTCCTCAGGATGATTGCTGGAGAGGACATGAACACATACAGTCTAAAGTCTATCACTGGCACTTCTCAAACCCCCCTCCCCCATGACATCTGACAGGACATTATGGGTGTGTGTCTGTGGGCTGCCCATTTGTGGAGAGGTACTCACTGTCGCCGTAGTAGTCTCCACTCTGCTGGGTCTCTGTGACTCCAGTGGTGTTGGTCTCACCCTCTGTTGAGGCAGACAGAATGAGAGCAGGGCATTAGCGTCACCTCACCCTCAGTACCCATGACAGAGTCCAGGACATGAGTTAGAAAAAAAAAGAAAATCCGCTCCACAGGGATTTGACATCCTCGCTATTCCGCCAGTCAATTCTCACGTACGTTTTCAGCTAAATCTGATTTGTTCACAATACTAAGGAATATGATTGGTCAGTGTTTATGGGGCCATGATGACAGTCGTGTTAATAGGGTTGGCATTTCTAAAGTATAGATATATCAGTATTCTGTACTGGTCCTGTGCGCAGCCCCTCTTGCCTGAACATTGTCTCAGGCCATCCAGATGGGTGCAGGCAGTGGCTTCCTGGTTCAGGAACTACTTACCAGCTTTAGCTGCTCCACACCTGAAGCACTTCAGCCTCCTCCGGAAATTGTACAGGCCGCACTGCAAGCAACCGGTCACATCATTTTTATTGATAATACAGCTACTTATGTCCAGGACACTGCTGCCTCAGATGAATAGCAAACTAACAGCGGTGCAGCATACGGTACTTACCTGAGCCAAATGCTCACCCTGGCAACTAATGAAATCAGGGATCCCTATACCTAACGACGTGCTCAAACTCATTTGGCAGGAGCTCATTCTGGACTATAAGGTAACTAACAATTGAGGGCCTAACGTTGTCACTACAGCATTTCAGATACGAGTGGAAGGTAAATATAGTGTGGGCAGCAGGGTTGGACATGGAGTCAAGCCACAGAAGAAACTTACAGTGTTGCAGAGCCAGTCTTCAAACTTGTGTCGCGGGATGCTGTAGTGCATGGCCACACTCTTGCCTTGGATGACCAGGAGTTTCTGCAAGAGGAGGTTCAAAATGTTGGTCATTTCAAGCTTCCTGGCAGGCACAGGTCTCACTCTAGCTGCAACCAAAGAACAAGCAGTGCTGGCAGAGAGGGAAGGGGACCCCCGGTTGGAGTTTGTGTCAAAGACAGACGGAAAGATGTGTATGTGAGCTTGTGTACAGAGGGTTCTTAAGGTGTTTGGGACCCGAGTGTCCAGACTGAGCCGGAGCAGTGTGTATAATGTAAACATGAGATACTTTTATCAGCTTTCCTAGAACCAAGGATAGGCTTCCCACAACAGACATTGAATGAAAATGAATTTGCTAAGAAGCACAGCATAAATCAAAGAAATCAAAAGGGTGAAATTTGGAGAGGCCACTGGGCTATAAGGAGTAAAAATTCACCATTTGTCCCCCGATGGCCTAAGGCCAATTTCTTTTAAATCAGGAAACTCTTACCAGCCAGATTGCAAGGTACTACAATCTCAAAGCTGGTTTGAAAATCAAGTGTTTTAAGTTAAGTTTCCGATAAATTACATGGCTCAATTGTCTTAACTTAGTCTTACGTCTTACACCATGAAAATATTGGGGGGGGGGGGGGGGCTGAGATGGAGTTAGGATCAGTGAAAGGCTAAATAAACCTCTAAAACCATGCAGTCTTTCTGGATACCATATTCAGATTCCAATATTGTATTCTCCAACTAAAAATCAACATTTCCTTCAAAACCTCAGTTCTTATTCATATCACTTTGATTGCCATTTGGTTGTCTTTTTTCAGAGCCCCAAGGTAAAAAAAAAAAACTAGACTTGGCGATTGTGAAGCAACCTGATTGGTCTCCATCCATCGGGTAGCATCTTGCAAGTGATAAAACTCCACGAAGACGAAACCTCGGCTTATACCTAGAGACAGCATTCAAATATAGACGGGAGGAGTGTTAGTCAGAGTCCATGGGCACAACATTCAAACTCTGTCACAAACTGCTTCAGGGGCCAGTACGGCAAACAGTGGGCCCTTCCTTTTGGGTTTTGCCATAGCAAGAAATGCTGCAGGATGACACTGGCCCATACATACTCAGTGTGCCTCTATGATCAGTTTGTTTCTCTCATTTAAAACAGCTTGGCTGGCTGATGGCCTTTCTTACCTTTTCGCTCCACATCTTAAGAGAAAATAAAATATTGTTTCTTTGTTTGACATTAATTCTTAACAATTTCCGATTTTTTATGTTGCTATGGCAAAACTGAAGTCAACTGAAGCAGATTGGCCCTGTAGTCAAATATAGTGTGGGGGAGGGGGGCTGCGTGGTACACCTGGATCTCACCTGTCCTCTTTTTCATCAGGCGGACATCTATTGGCTGGGGTCCCTCCAGCTGGTCCAGGGCAGCTCGGATCTGGACGGCAAGAGAAGGACAGACATTAAATCCATAGCCTTAAGTTCTGGAACACGTTTCACTTGACATTATACATAGTTACTAATGTCTCCTTTAGTTTCACTGTATAGCCTACTCTTCACAGAGTAGGCTATACAGTAGTGCCCACACCCTTCTTCGCAGAGAAAATGGCACCCAACCAAACCACAGGTGGTGGGTCTAAAGCAGAGAAAGAGGAACTTACGTCTCCCTCTGTAATGTGAAGAGACAGGCCCCGGAGCATGATTGTCTTACTCTCCTTCTCTTCCCCTGGCTCCTCCCTGTATTCCTGCTCAGGGTAGTCTCCATCAGAGTGGTAACAGTCTTCAGATCTATCACTGTTCCGTCGCTTCCTGTCTCTCTGCTGGAGTGGATAAAACAGTGTGCATCAGCATGGACCAATGCTAACTTTTGTTCTAACTATCCCAAATAGCCAAAAACCTACTGTCCAGAACAGAATTTCTACTGGCTAGGACATTGTGTAGTTCTTAAATTCATTGGGTTCATGCAGGGCCTATAGGTTGTAATGGGCTACATCTGGTTATTATAATATATATATATTAAAGGGGCAGTGCAGTCAAAAATGTGATTTCTGTGTATTATATATATATATATATATATATATATTCAAATTGTATGTCACATGCCCCAAATACAACAAGAGGAATAAAATAAAATATACAAGAATGGAGCTATATACAGGGAGAACCAGATCAATGTGCAGGTGTATGAGGTATTTGAGGGAGATATGTAAATGAAAGCAGGGTAAAGTGACTAGGCATCAGGATAGATGATAATAAAGGTATTTGAGGTAGATATGTACATAAAGGCAGGGTAAAGTGACTAGGCATCAGGATAGATGATAATAAAGGTATTTGAGGTAGATATGTACATGAAGGCAGGGTAAAGTGACTAGGCATCAGGATAGATAATAAGGCAACACTAGATGTTTGAACATTGCTGTGAGGACTTGCTTCCATTCAGCCACAAGAGCATTAGTGAGGTCGGGCACTGATGTTGGGCTATTAGGGCTGGCTCGGGGTCGCCTTCCAATTCATCCCAAAGGTATTCGATGGGGTTGAGGTGAGGCCTTTGTGCAGGCCAGTCAAGTTCTTCCACACCGATCTCGACAAACCATTTCTGTATGGACCTTGCTTAGTGCGAGGGGGAATTGTCATGAAACAGGAAAAGGCCTTCCCTAAAACTGTTGCCACAAAGTTGGAAGCACAGAATTGTCTAGAATGTCATTGTATGCTGCAGCATTAAGATTCCCCTTCACTGGAACTAAGGGGCCTTGCCCAAACCATGAAAAACATGGTTTGGCGTTGTTGCTCCTAGACATTTCCACTTCACAATAACAGCACTTACAGTTGCCCGGGGCAGCTCTAACAGGGCAGAAATTTGACGAACTGACTTGTTCGAAAGGTTGCATCCTATGATGGTGGCACGTAGAAAGTCAATGCGCTCTTCATTAAGGCCATTCTACTGCCAATGTTTGTCTATGGAGTTTGCATGGCTGTGTGCTCGATTTTATATACCCGCCATTAACGGGTGTGGCTGAAATAGTCGAATTCACTCATTTGAAGGGGTGTCCACATACTTTTGTATATATAGTAGTGTAGTTTTCCTTCACATAAAAAACATTAAAGCAAAACATACACAGAAAATGGCTTCAGATTTCCTCAGATGACAACTTTAACTAGCAGTCACAAGTAAATGAGCTAACAATGAAAAAGCAAGGTACATTTATAATGTTTTTCCTAGAAAAAACACAGCCAGCTATATTTCCCCATGTTTAGCTTGAAGTTAATCTTGCATTTTACTGAGAAAAAAAAAAAATTGGCAACACATCAAATCAGACCGCTGTCTGCTGATAAATTCACCAATGGTCATTCTTCATCCGAGTGGAGAAGTGCAACTGAAGCACAACATTTGTATGATGCAGATCATACAGTAGGCTAGCCAAGACTAGTTGTTTTTTTTGTAGCTTCTTTTTGCAGACTACCAACAGTAGCCAGCATTTTGTTAGTATGTTCACTATTGAAGGTTTACTTTTGTAAATCACGTTCCCCTAAAATAAATAAGCTCAGCGAGTAGATTGATGGGCGCTTCTTTTTCCTCTGGACAGCTCACGTGTGATGTGTGAAGGCATCAACTCATGTACTGCTCGGAAAGTTGTGACTCGCTGGAGCATGGTGGTGTTAGAATGAACGACCAATCAAATTGTTCAAATTGCATGAATTTTCCACTTGTAGTCTTTAATGCCTTTCAATGGTAGAACGCGACACTAAAGGTAAATGTTGAACCAGAAGGCAAAAATGTGCTGAAAAGTTACTGGCCCGGTCAGGACAGACGAGATTCACTGGCCCGGCATGTTTTTACTGGCCCCGGGCCAGCGTCAATACCGGACCCTGATCAGGGGACTCTACTAGTAGTCAATGAGATTGGTTTTGGATGCACTCCCATTACAAGTCATGTCACTGGGTGTCTGACTCAGAACACATACCTCTGGACTGCCTCTGCTCCCTCGGCGTTCTCCTCCATTGTAGCGTTCGCTGTGTCTCTCTTCGCCCCATCGGCGCATGTCCTGCTCTCCCCTCTCACGCCACTCTGACTCACCCCGGCCCAGATCGTTGCCGCCGTATCTGCCACTACGCTCTGTGCGACTCAACCTGTGCAGTCAGGCATACACACAGTCAAAAGCAGATTGAAATTTGACACACTCAAGGAATAAAGAATGGGTTCCAATGCAATTGTTTATTGGTCAAGATAACTTCCAAGTACTTTTATTTACAGTTAGCAATGTAATCCTCCCAATTCTGATGTATTCTTCAAGCTGAAATTGTTGTGTGTGGATTTAGTCAAGAGGGTTATCCAACAAACCACTGCATTCCAGTATGGTCTCAGACTAAATATGAAATGCTGAGAACGGGTTGTGCGTTCTCATACTGTGAATGTCACTGATGATGCGCTGCCTAACGCCCTAGCCAGTTTAGTAGGAGGGAGAGTTGCTTACTTGTTCGTGTTAGCAAAGCATGGAATAGTAAACAATACATAAGCTAAAATCAGCAAGCTAAATTACTTTGACCGAAATATTATTGCAAGTGTAGTTGTAAGTTTGCTAACTTAGTAGGTTCGATCCCGGGCTGTATCACAACCGACGGTGATCGGGAGTCCCATAGGGCGGGGCACAACTGGCCCAGCTTTTCCGGGTTAGGGGAGGGTTTTTCCGGGGTAGGCCGTCATTGTAAAATAAGAATTGGTTTTTAACTGACTCGCCTAGTTAAATAAAAGGTCAAACAAAAAAGTAGCTTGTTAACGTTAGCCGACTTGCTAGCGAGACACTACAGTACCTACAATATTTTTATGCTGATTGAAACTCACCGTCCCATTTCAATGGTTGTCACGACTATCAAAGGGTGGAGATGTGTGGAATTGGGGGACAAGAAAAAAATGGTATTATTATTCCAGCATGTAAATAAAACCTAGTTAGCTAGATAGTTGGCTTGTCTGCTGAAAGCAGAGGCAAGATGGAGACACAATGACGTACGCTTCAAGCTAACGTTAGCTGATTGATACTCTTGCCTTGAGCTAGCTGGTACCTAGGTTAAGAACACAAATAATAAAGCATAGGAGTATAACTATACAGAAGCATTGTAACTCACCAGTTTAAACAAGCTTTAAAATAGTATACAGATGTTTGAAAACAATTAAAGCACTTGCACATTTCAAAGGGAAAAATGGTTGTTTGACTCGTCAACACTTTCTCCATCCCAAGATGCTTAGGGCGGGAACGTGGAAAACGACGATGCATGTTGGGTAACGAAGTTTTTTCAAGGGAGAGCGGTGCCTTCGTACGAGGCTAGGCGTAGCCTGTCCTGCCTGGTTTTCACAGGCCTGAAACATTTCACACAGGTCTATAACATTTAATGAAATGCAACATCGGGAGCTTGAGCGTGAGAATTAATAATCTTTACTACACAAACTTTTTGTCAGGAGAAAATGACACATAGCTGCACTTTCAATGTTAGTTTCTTTATTTTTTTGCCATAAAACAATTGTTACTATGTACTGTACAAACATGACCATGAGATAGTAATAGAAGATTAATAAATACACACAAACAGCAACAGTGTCAACTTGGCACTTGGGGACATAAGACTCTCAAAATCTTGTTTTTGTCATTCATGATTTACAGCAGGTAAATCAACTGTACAAATGTTTCAAACACAGGTGGATGTATGCTTAGACATTCACTTGGCAAGATAAACAAAGCAAGAATGCAGTTGTACAGTGATTTCTTGAGTAATAAGCTTGTCCTTCTCCACTCTACGATTGAGTGCACATAATACACTAAATGCTTGAACCATCAAAAATGGATGAAATAGCCTTCTCATGAATTTAGTATGGAGTTTAAAACTGTTAACACACAAAATAGTCAGGTATATGTTCAGAATCAAACAAAAAAGGTCCAAAACAAATTTAGCCAAATGTAGCCTCTTCGTATAATCAATGAGTGAAATACTTACACACTTGTCACTAATATGTAGGCTCAACATTCCCAAACAGTCCCATTACAAGTCAGAATGTTGAACAAACTTCATTTCAGCTTACTTTACCTGTTGCCCGCCAATTTTGTCCCTATGTCAGAGGTAATCTGATACAAAATATCCACAGGTAAGTGTTATCAACCCAACCTCCAGTACGCTAGTCTGTATATCGTTTGTATTTTATTTTCAATACTGATGTAATTTGCACTTGACAAACACTTACACAATATGGCTGAGCCTAACCGAACGGCAAACACTTCCAGCTGATTGCGAGGAAATAATCTTCGGTCAACTATATTCGGCTATTGTCTACATATTGTGCATCACGTGCAATAGATTGAAAATACAAGCGTCAGAACCTACTGGCGCCACAAAAAGTCAGGTAAACAACCCTTTCCTGTGGATACCCTATCTCCACCTACTGCCAAAAGGACCACCTGCATGTACAACTGGTAGAGTAAGTGTAAATATCATTTTAGTAAACATTCTGCTTTGTAGAGACTATTGCATATTTTTAACAGCAACTTCTTTCAGACTGATATCCATGGAGTAACCATGGTAAAAGTCTGATGCTTAGGCAAAGCCAAATGTAAACTATACAGTAAGTACGTATAAAATAATTAACAGAAAATTAGGAAAAGTGGTATATTCATGTTTCAGCAGTCATCCGGAGGTCTAGGTCAGGGTTTCACCTTTAGTAACCTTGGGAGTGAGAAACAGATACATAATGAATTTCAGATGTTCCAACTGAGATTTTTTTCTGTACCAGTATTTTATAACTTCATACCATCATGTGCATATTTCAAAACCACTTACCCTTGCCTCGATGTATTCAATCCTCCGCTCCAAGGCAGTTAGCTTCTCATTAAGAGTGGCTAACCGGGACCGACAGGACATATCTGGAAAATAAATTCACATGAAAATTCACTTGATGTTTTATTCTTATTCATTTCACATCCTTTCCGTGTCCTTTCCATGTCCTTTCCAGCAACTGTGCTGGATGCGTAGCCATGCCAGCTGAGTACAGTTTGGCTTGGCCCTATTATTATTAAGCTATTAGGGTCAAGTTCAAGTTCATTTTAGGTAGATCACTACAGTAAATATAACCTCGAGGTCATAGCACAATCCACACGACACTCAATTCAAACATATGGATTGTGTGATGCCAGACAATAGTACAAAAAAAACATGTATAACAATATAGCATTAACCCAGATCTCTGTATGCAATGTGTAACCAACTCCTCAGACACTACTTGGCATTCCAAATTAGAGTTGGCTAAAGAAGGCATGTAGATTATATCTGGGACCAGGACATTCATAATACCACTGGCAATTGTGCAACAACCACTGCTACCTAAAGCTAGTGTCGTATGCGGGCTAGATAAGCAACTATCAATGGACTGCACTGGGGCTATGCTCTCTCAGGTCATGACAAGCTCACAAGACAGTAACAACATTACACGCTGGCCAGCTATCAAATACTGTTACCAGTACGTAGTCCAAGCTAGCTAGCAATTATTCGTTAACTAGGAGTGGTCGATTGCTTAGCTAGCTAGCTAACGAGCGAGCCACTGGACGAAAGCAGGAAGGAATGCCTTGGGTAAAGCTTACCAAATGAATTTAGGAAATCTGCAATCTTCTTGATGCTACTCGTGATCACTTCTATATACTCGCGATTTGCCCAATCCTGATGGATTTCTCTTTGAACTGGGTCATCCTGGCCGGACATCTTTACGAGTTTGTTAAACTCAATACTTCCGCTGTCTGGTAGGGTGCGCCAAATGCTGTCAGCAAGGGGGGTTGTGTGGGTTGATCGCATGGTCAGAGCTATCCGGGATACTTGGGACGTCCATACTCTAACCGTAACCATAACCCTTACCTAATCCTTACCTTAACCATTTTAAATGTCAACTTCAGAAACCTTGTCAGCAACATAAACTCACACGAAAGAGCTTACATGTTCATAATCAGCTAGCTCACGAGCCACATTCAACACGTCCAACTAGCTACTTAGTCACGAGACACTGATGGCGGTTGCAGATTCCAAGTCAAGATCTTCAGAAGTTTACCTTGTTTAGCAAGTTAGCTAGCTAACATTAACAATCAGTCAGAGTTATCTAACAAGCAAGCAAAATCAGCGAAAATGGTGAGGCCAACAAGCACTAACCCGCACCACACACAATAGCTAATGTTAACGAACTTGTTATTTCAGATCGCTTGACACGATATATATAGGCTAGCTTGCTAACACCCGATCGCTGTCCCATGGTGCTGAAATACAAAGGTAGCTAGTTTAGCTATGTTTTTTTGTTGCTATTAGCTTGAAGCTTTAGGCATAACAACAATGACAATTTCTATACTTCCATAATCAATAAAAAATAGCTAAGAAACTTGCCTTATCAAATGTCAATGGGGTCAGGGTCAATATGCCCAGAAACATGGGTCATCCACTCAGGGCTGTTTCAAGCATTTTGGGGGGGCCCCCACCTCATAGGCAAAACATTTAAGTGGCAGTGGAGAGAGAAATCTGCAGCTTTAAAGCTATTTTCCTGAAATTCTACACATTTTCACCTTTGGTTGAGAGAAAAATGCAGTTTTAAAGCTATTTTCCTGCAATTCTACACATTTTAAATTGGGATGGAGAAAACATTTAGCAGTTTTAAAGCTAATTTCCTGATATTCTACACATTCTACTACAGATATCTGAGTGAGAGTGACTAACTAAATCAATGGGGGCCCCCTGGAGGTCAGGGCCCCTAGGCACGTGCCTTGAGTGCCTGGTCAGTAATTCGGCCATAATTACTACAAGGTTTAGATAGCTGGTTCGACTAACTCACCTAGCAAACTATAAAATGTTAGTTGACATGGGCTAATTGCAATCCAGACTGTATCACAACCGGCCGTGATTGGGAGTCCCATAGGGCGGCGCACATTTGGCCCAGCGTCGTCCTGGTTTGGCCGGTGTAGGCCGACATTGCAAATAAGAATTTGTCCTTAACTGACTTGCCTAGTTAAATAAAGGTTAAATAAATAAAAAATATATAATAATTGACTCTGTCAGTGACTGACTTTAAAATAGGACAACTGCTGATGCACTTCCAGCGGACGCTATGGGATAACAGCCACTATTGTACCATAACCATTTAATTTGTACAGCATTAGTCTCTCCAACAAGCCTGAAACAGTGTAAACAAGGACAAGGGCTAACTGATGCCTTGGACCGTGCAATGGAGGATATTACAGCACTAGAGATCTCTACACCTTCTTCTCTTGATAAGTCCAGCGAGGACTCACTCAGTCACTCACAAACAAAACTCCAATTTGAGGAACCACTTGTCAGGTATAGAGATTATGGATACATAAAAAGCAAACAGACTTAATTACAATAGGCTATACTATAGCAATGTTATTTTGAGTTAATTTGTAATTTTGTAATTCAAAAGGCAAGAGAAGTCAAGGCATAAAAGGGAGGGCTTTGCACTGTCAAGCAAATCCGAAGCTCCATTCCCTAAAGATCTACTTGAAGTTTTAGGTTAGTATTAAAACACTAATTATTAAAGACTAGTATTAAAACACTAAGTATTAAAGATTAGTATTAAAACACAATTTGTGATGTTCACACGCTGGTGGTTATTTTTCATTTTGCCACATTTCAATGTTCAACAAAATGAATGTTTAAGATCAGCCCTTGTACTAGTTTAAAGACACAAAGCTATCACATAAAGGAGATGGCAAACACCAACCACTCAAAGCTTGCATTGTGTCCCCTGCAAAGGGACTTCAGATATCCAGACTCTGGAGGATCTAGTGGCTAAACTGGAGTTTGAGAATGAGCTGCACCGTGTGTGTGGGAATCAGGACGTAGACAAGGAGTTTCTATCACCAGAGGAACACAGTTCAGACAGCTTAGTAGAGGACAGAAGCAGCAGCAATGGAGATGTGTCCAGTTCAGAGGAGGACCACTGCATGTTAGAGATTGTGTTGCAGATGGAAAGGGAGTATGATCTTTCTGTTTATTACAATGACTTCTGTACTCAATGACAAGGCCCTCATTCAGCCAGTTATCTGTACACAGAGCATCGTGACATAGGAGTTGTTATCAACAGAAACCTAAGGAAAGATTTTCAAGACAAACCTGTCTGAAATTAGGATTAAATCTGGGCTCACTTTACAGTACATAAAACAATCTGAGAAGTGAATTATTCAGCAGCAAACTTGCAGTTTTTTATGTATCCATCTCTACTTTATTTTGTAGAGACATCTAGGCTGTCATATTTCATTGGTTCAAGTTACTGTAGTTTCTGTTTTTTTATACACCATAAATTCAGTTTATAGTATTTATAACCAATATTAAAACTATTTGATTGTAACAATCTATAGAACATTGCTCTGTTGTAAAACCGTAACTTTGATTGTATGTTAATATCAACCATCAACCTGTTATTACTCCTCAAATGTAGAATTACATTTGAGAAATGAAAACCAATAAAAACATGTTTTTATTACATTTATTTTTCCACTGACTGGTCTTTGCCATACATGAGTAATACACTACTGTTAGATTCAGGACTTTACATCTTTATCAGAAACTCCCCTCACAAAAAAGGTTTTAAGGAATGTCTTCATTCAGTAAAGAGTAAAAAAAAAACAAGAGTATCTTGCACAGGAGAGCAAAGCCAATTGAAACAAATGCAGCAGGTGTATTCCTACAGAGGCAGATGCTATTAGCAAAGGCCGTTGGTACTGGTGAAGGGATATTGTGATTGTGATGAAGAAAATGTGTGACTGCTGATTAACAGGAGGGTGAAGACATTCTGTGTTGTCCCTGTGGCCCCTCTACATCCTTATCACCACCACCACTGTACCCCTGTGAGAGCTCTGCCTGGGCGTTTTATTTCACATTGAGTAGCTCCTTAATATCTGCCTCAATGTCACTGGTCAGGAACCTTCTGCTGTAGCGCTTGTAAGGATCTCCATCAGGACTGACCAGGAACTTTTCAAAGTTCCAGGAGATGTCATTCCTGCAGACAGGGCTCCACATGATGAACTTGGGGTCGCTCATGAGGGCCATGGAGTCATCGGAGGGGAATGGCAATTTATCCTTGAGATACACAAACAAGGGGTGGGCATCCTTCCCATTCACATCCATCTTCTCAAAAAGTGGAAATTTGGGCTCAAAGCCATTTCCTGGACGGATATACTTCAGGGACCTCAGGATCTCATCATTCTTACAATTCTCCTGTTTATACAGAATCAGAATCAATAATCAATAAATCTGTTTCAGAAATTATTTGAATTGAAGCATGTTAACAACATGGGGGAAAAAACTAAGAATGTCTCAATGATGAGTCCCAAAAGTATTACACAGACATAGAGTTTAACAATTGTTGTTAATACCAATCTACAATGTTGCAACAACTGCGCCAAACTACATTTGGGCTCGCAGTCTGAGAGTTGACCACTACTTGACCACCACATTTCAAAGATAAGACTGAATAATCTGCAATATTGAAATTGAAATTCATATAGAGAAATAAGTGAATGCCTACCTGATGGCCAAACTGGTTGCAGGGCACCCCAAGAACCACGAGCCCCTTTTCGGAATACTGCGAATGGAGCTCGTTCATCTGAGTGTAGTCCCTGGTTGTTGTTCCTCAGAGTGACGCCACATTTTCAATAAGCACAACTTTATCCTTTAGGGAGGAGAAATGTAGCAAATCTCCAGACAGCAATTTAGCTGAAAGGTCGTAAAACTTCTTTATTTTCCCAGCCATTTCATGAAGCATCGACGTCTAACTTTCGGATGCCTTCCGTTCTCTTAGCTTTTGTACAGCTACTGTAAAGGGGAGGTGCGACTTTTCAAAGTTTGAGGAAGTCGCAGTTTCGAGAACCACAGATGGTGAAAAATGTGGGAGAAATTAGTTTTAAATAAAGTTAAAGTATTTTTGTGGTACTAATTATATGGAATTATCCATCTAACGAATGTCCTTAATTTGAGTATATATTAAGGTTGGAGTAAATACAAAACATTATGAAGCTGTCTCTGGCTGTACCAAGCTACAGTTAGAATTTGCTGCCATCTATTGGCAATTTTAGAGAGGTTCCTCTGCCACCTGGCGCGGGATGAATTCTAGTCAATCACAAACATCCCTAATCCGATATGGTCCAATCTGAAAAATCTATAACACATACACAGTAGTGCCTTTTGGACCTCTTAATTTTAAGGGGGAAAATAAAATAATATCTATATTCCTTCAGAAAAAAGGTCTTAACAGGGTGGAACCTAACAAGGTGGACATTTGGAGATTAAATTAGCCATAGCTCCGTGAGTGACCAAGATTGAGCTAGAATAATGGTAAACACTTGAACAGGATTTTAACTTCTCTATCAAACATAGTTTAACATTTCGATTTTTTTTGTATATATCATTTTGCCTAACAAGGTGTAAATGTATGAGTGGGAAATACAGACTAACAACATGAAACATGGTAAAATAGATAAAACTGAGTGTTTATATTTATTTACCTTTGCACCGTTGTTTTCCCACCAAATAAATTATGACACTTCCTGAATGTGGTGTCATTGTAGGAAAGGGTTGTTTTCTTAAATGGAAAATTTACAACAAACTAACAGGGTGGAAAGTGATATCACGGACACACAGTAAATCTTAAATAAAATAATAATAAATACAATAATCATGTAAAAAAGTTATGAGAGAGAATTTAACTAGGACTATAAAAAAAATGAAGAATTATTTTAAATATTGTATTATTTTATGGCTTATATTTCTCGTAGAAGTTGATGAATAACCTCCGGGGACATGGCAAAAACTCCTACGTCCACTGAAAAAAACTTTTGAAAATGCATAAAATTCGCTTTTAATATCCATATTTGTGAGTTTTTAAGGTAAAGGACACCTGACCTTATATTTAAAGCTTTTTGAAATCCGCATGTCCGACTACTATACACTAAATAAGAAGTGATATTTCCTGGGAACAGGAAAGGCACCGCATGATAGCAACCCAACAGTTAACAGTAGTGTTAATATAATCCATCTTCATCTAAATATTGAGCGATACACCGTTTTTTCCCCTTTTCAAAGTAAGAATATGGGGATGAGTGTAACGTTCCTGACCTGTTTTATGTTGTTTTTGTATGTGTATATGGTCAGGGCGTGAGTTTTGGGTGGGCAGTCTATGTTTTCTGTTTCTATGTTGGTTTTGGTTGCCTGGTATGGCTCTTAATTAGAGGCAGGTGTTTTGCGTTTTCCTCTAATTAAGAGTCATATTTAGGTAGGGTGTTCTCACTGTTTGTTTGTGGGTGATTGTCTCCTGTGTCGTCGATGTATGTACCATACGGGACTGTTTGGTTGGTTGTTCGTTCGTTTTGATGTAGTCTGTTCCTGTCCGTGAGTTTTACGTTTTAGTTATGTAAGTTCATGTTCAGGTTTTCGTCTACGTCGTTTTCTTGTTTTGTAATTTTGTAAGTGTTTTGTTTTCGTGTGCCGTCGTGTCAAATAAAGAGATGGCATATTTCCCTAATGCTGCGTATTGGTCCACTGATCCTTCTCTCCTCTCCTCATCTGAGGAAGAGGAGGACAACAGCCCTTACAATGAGGTAGGTAGATTGGGTGGGTGGGCTATTTACAGATGGACTATGTACAGCTGCAGCGATCGGTTAGCTGCTCAGATAGCTGATGTTTAAAGTTAGTGAGGGAAATATAAGTCTCCATCTTCAGCGATTTTTGCAATTCGTTCCAGTCACTGGCAGCAGAGAACTGGAAGGAAAGGCGGTGTTGGCTTTGGGGATTTAATTATTTTTTATTTTATTTCACCAGGTAGCTAGTTGAGAACAAGTTCTCATTTACAAATGCGACCTGGCCAAGATAAAGCAAAGCAGGAATAAACAACAGTCAATAACAGTCAATAACAATAGAAAAAAAAAGAAAATGGCGTAAGGCAATAAATAGGCCATAGTAGCAAAGTATGACCAGTGAGATATACAGTGCTGTTATCGTGACCAATAGACTTTTAAAATGTATTTTACCCCTTTTTTCGTGGTATCCAATTGGTAGTCAGTCAGTCTTGTCTCATCACTGTAACTCCCGTACAGACTCGGGAGAGGCAAAGGTCGAGAGCCATGCGTCCTCCGAAATACAACCCAGCCTAGCCGCACTGCTTCTTGACACAACGCACATCCAACCCAGAAGCCAGCCGCACCAATGTGTCGGAGGAAACACTGTACCTGGCGACCTGGTCAGCGTGCACTGCGCCGGGCCCGCCACAGGAGTCGCTAGTGCGCGATGAGACAAGGATATCCCTGCCGGCCAAACCCTCCCTAACCCGGACGACGCTAGGCCAATTGTGAGACGCTCCATGGACCTCCCGGTCACGGCCGGCTGCAACAGAGCCTGGGCTCGAGCACCGCTAGCACTGCGATACAGTGCCTTAGACCACTGCACCACCCGGGAGACCCTACCTAGCATAGACTTATAGATGACCTGGAGCCAGTGGGTCTGGCGACGAATATGTAGCGTACAGGTCGCAGTGGTGGGTGGTATAAGGGGCTTTGGTAACAAAACGGATGGCACTGTGATAGACTACATCCAGTTTGCTGAGTAGAGTGTTGGAAGCTATTTTGTAGATGACATCGCCGAAGTCGACGATCGGTAGGATAGTCAGTTTTACTAGGGTAAGTTTGGTGGCTTGAGTGAAGGAGGCTTTGTTGCAAAATAGAAAGCCGATTCTAGATTTGATTTTGGATTGGAGATGTTTAATATGAGTCTGGAAGGAGAGTTTAGTCTAGCCAGACACCTATGTATTTGTAGTTGTCCACATATTCTAGGTCAGAACCGTCCAGGGTAGTGATGCTAGTATTTGGTTTTACTAGCGTTTAAGAGTAGTTGGAGGCCACGGAAGGAGTGTTGGAAGGCATTGAAGCTCATTTGGAGGTTAGTTAACACAGTGTCCAAAGAAGGGCCAGATGTATACAGAATGGTGCCGTCTGTGTAGAGGTGGATCAGAGAATCACCAGCAGCAAGAGCGACATCATTGATATATACAGAGAAAAGAGTCGGCCTGAGAATTGAACCCTGTGGTACCCCCATAGAGACTGCCAGAGGTCCGGACAACAGGCCATCCGATTTGACACACTGAACTCTGTCTGCAAAGTAGTTGGTGAACAAGGAGATGCAATCATTTGAGAAACCAAGGCTATTGAGTCTGCCGATAAGAATACGGTGATTGACAGAAAGTACTCTGGCACTGAAAAGAGCCTTGAAGCTATAACCCGACCTACAGTATGTATATTATGTGAGAGTGATTGATTTGAGAATGAATCAGGTGTGCTAAGGCAGACTATGAATGACGCAAATCATGTGACTCAAAAGCGTGGCTTTTCCTCTGCCTTCCCCTGTTGCTCCTAAAAATGGTAACAGGAAAGAGGAAGGATGAGGAAGCACTTCGATATCAAAATATGGCAAACCAACAAGCTATCTACTTAAATATATCACACTAGAAGCACTGAAACTGTGAGTCATTCAGTTTCATATTCGTCAGATACTGTGAGTGGCTTTTACGTTTTCAGAAAAAACATTGAAGTGCGAGAAGGGGACACCTTGGTCCTTGCACGGACCCCATGTCCGCTAACGGGATGTGAAAATAAACATCGGGACTGTTATAATGGTGCTTCCACGCTCAGTCAGTGTTAGCTAATTTAATTATAACCTGGCGGCTCGTTATGGGGATGTGTCATAGTTTTAGATCTAGGATTATAGGACCGCACTCATCAATAACCTACAGCGGGCGAACGGGTGCTAATGCTGGGCTAGATGGCGAGCCCGGGCAGCAGGATAATTGTTCCGATCTGGAGCTTCGGGATCAACGCAGAGTGGAGGAGAAAGCACGGATCAAAGCTGAGATAAAGAGAAGTCGGAACATAGACAAGAGTTTGAAAGCAGAGAAGAGGGAGTACAAACAAACCCACAGGCTTCTGCTATTGGGTAAGTTAATTGAACTGTTAAACGACCTAATTTAAAGCGTTGTGCTCTGCACTGTATATTTGGCCATATGTCCATAAGGATCTCAGCTTTGTGATCATTTGCTAACTGGACAAGTAACCTAACCGATCTGCTATGACTGTTTATAAGCTAGTTCTGTTTTTTATTCAGCAGAATATTCACACTGAAATTGGATATAGTTACCCTATATAGGCTAGGCCCTGCACTTGATAAATCACTAATGTCATTTTACCAATATATCAAGAGTCAAGACATATACGTTGTAGTTCCCTCTGATATCGAGCTGGCTATCTACACTGATATCTCCGCTGCCTTCTCTACACCACTGTGGGTTATGCTTATTCATGTCCAAACAACACGTTCTTTTTGAGGGACTGTTTGTTGTAAGTGTAAATATGCAACAGCAGTACATACAGCCCTATTCATCGCTTGTTATTACAAACACAAGACTTATTGTAGCCTACAGTTTATTTAGTGAGTGAATTAAGAAACGACATGCTATCATAGCTTTCAGAGGCTAATGCTGCCTTGAGGGTATATGAGAACAGGCAGATTCTCACATGCTTGCTTTTTGAGAAAAGAGACCAAAAACAAGATTAATTTGAAAGCAGACTGTATAAGCTAAATGTGGCATTATATGTATCTTATGCACACACACACACACACACACACACACACACACACACACACACGCACATATATATGCACAAAATTATCCATAAGGACAAGTAATAACTGCTTATGCCAGTTCTTGTGGAAGGCGTTGTTTTGATTTGCTCAAGTGAAGGAGAACAGGTTTCGGTAAAGAAAAATGTAATTAAAAGTGTTAGCAAATTAAGGCCTTGATACAGCCTAGTTATAGACTGTATCACAAGGAGACCCTTAGCTCCTTTGCCTTTTATAGAAGCTGCACCTTTTTTCTACGTTACACAAGGAAAGGAGGGCAGTCTGCAGACACAAGTGGAATAACTGTGTGGGCTCTGTGACCAAAATACACCAGTCATGCGGGTCTGTAGGTTTAAGAACATACTGGACACGAGCAGAATGAGAACCTACTTATGCTTGTGAACAATGCTCTTGTAATCTAGCCAGGTGTGAGTTAGTTAGGTATTATCTTAATCCTTGCTTCTCTTGGTTGTTCTGCTGATAATCTCCACCCTGTTAGCTAAGGCTATCTTCTGTGTCCTTAAGGGGCCCTCTTACTGGAGTTTGAAATGTTGTTTTTACAAAAACAGAACAAAGTAGACGTATGATTGTGCTAAAATGCTAATTTGTAGAAAGCAAAAAAGGAGATACCTTGTTTAATTTTATTACATCTTTATTCTTAGCCAGATTAATTATTTTGAAACTCAAATCCGGTGGCGACATGTCATTCAGGGCAGGTAGGGCAGAGCCCCACCTGTTTTGAGCCCCACCTGTTTAGCTAAAAAGAATATATATATATACAGTGAGGGAAAAAAGTATTTGATCCCCTGCTGATTTTGTACGTTTGCCCACTGACAAAGAAATGATCCGTCTATAATTTTAATGGTAGGTTTATTTGAACAGTGAGAGACAGAATAACAACAAAAGAATCCAGAACAACCCATGTCAAAAAAGTTATACATTGATTTGCATTTTAATGAGGGAAATAAGTATTTGACCCCCTCTCATTCAGAAAGATTTCTGGCACCCAGGTGTCTTTTATACAGGTAACGAGCTGAGATTAGGATCACACTCTTAAAGGGAGTGCTCCTAATCTCAGTTTGTTACCTGTATAAAAGACACCTGTCCACAGAAGCAATCAATCAATCAGATTCCAAACTCTCCACCATGGCCAAGACCAAAGAGCTCTCCACGGATGTCAGGGACAAGATTGTAGACCTACATAAGGCTGGATTGGGCTACAAGACCATCGCAAAGCAGTTTGGTGAGAAGGTGACAACAGTTGGTGCGATTATTCGCAAATGGAAGAAACACAAAAGAACTGTCAATCTCCCTCGGCCTGGGGCTCCATGCAAGATCTCACCTCGTGGAGTTGCAATGATCATGAGAACGGTGAGGAATCAGCCCAGAACTACACGGGAGGATCTTGTCAATGATCTCAAGGCAGCTGGGACCATAGTCACCAAGAAAACAATTGGTAACACACTACGCCGTGAAGGACTGAAATCCTGCAGCGCCCGCAAGGTCCCCCTGCTCAAGAAAGCACATATACATGCCCGTCTGAAGTTTGCCAATGAACATCTGAATGATTCAGAGGACAACTGGGTGAAAATGTTGTGGTCAGATGAGACCAAAATGGAGCTCTTTGGCATCAACTCAACTCGCCGTGTTTGGAGGAGGAGGAATGCTGCCTATGACCTCAATAATACCATCCCCACTGTCAAACATGGAGGTGGAAACATTATGCTTTGGGGGTGTTTTTCTGCTAAGGGGACAGGACAACTTCACCGCATCAAAGGGACGATGGACGGGGCCATGTACCGTCAAATCTTGGGTGAGAACCTCCTTCCCTCAGCCAGGGCATTGAAAATGGGTCGTGGATGGGTATTCCAGCATGACAATGACCCAAAACACACGGCCAAGGCAACAAAGGAGTGGCTCAAGAAGAAGCACATTAAGGTCCTGGAGTGGCCTAGCCAGTCTCCAGACCTTAATCCCATAGAAAATCTGTGGAGGGAGCTGAAGGTTCGAGTTGCCAAACGTCAGCCTCGAAACCTTAATGACTTGGAGAAGATCTGCAAAGAGGAGTGAGACAAAATCCCTCCTGAGATGTGTGCAAACCTGGTGGCCAACTACAAGAAATGTCTGACCTCTGTGATTGCCAACAAGGGTTTTGCCACCAAGTACTAAGTCATGTTTTGCAGAGGGGTCAAATACTTATTTCCCTCATTAAAATGCAAATCAATTTATAACTTTTTTGACATGTGTTTTTCTGGATTTTTTTGTTGTTATTCTGTCTCTCACTGTTCAAATAAACCTACCATTAAAATTATAGACGGATAATTTCTTTGTCAGTGGGCAAACGTACAAAATCAGCAGGGGATCAAATACTTTTTTCCCTCACTGTATATATTGTAACGATTGTTCTCCTCCTCGTCTGAGGAGGAGCAGGGATCGGACCAAAACGCAGCTTTTGTGGAATACATAATGAGATTTTATTGAAACAAGACTAACACGAAGCACACTTGATAAATTACAAAATAACAAACGACGTAGACCGACCTGAACATGAGAACTTACATATAACGAAGAACGCACGAACAGGAACAGACTAGACAAACGAAACAGTCCCGTGTGGTACAAACACTGACACGGAAGACAATCACCCACCAACAAACGGTGTGAACAGCCTACCTTAATATGGTTCTCAATCAGAGGAAACGTAGAACACCGGCCCCTGATTGAGAACCATATCAGGCTAATTAACAATGAACCTAAACATAGAAACACATAACATAGAATGCCCACCCAGCTCACGTCCTGACCATACTAAACAAAGACAAAATAAAGGAAATAAGGTCAGGAACGTGACAGTACCTCCCCCTCAAGGTGCGGACTCTGGCCGCAAAACCTGAACCTATAGGGGAGGGACTGGGTGGGCATCTGTCCACGGTGGCGGCTCTGGCTCAGGACGTTGTCCCCACCCCACCATAGTCAATCCCCGCTTCCGTAGCCTCCTCCCAATGGCCACCCTCCAAATTAACCCACCTGGATTAAGGGACAGCACCGGACTAAGGGGCAACACCGGGATGAGTGGTAGCACCGGACCGAGGGGCAGCACCGGACTGAGGGGCAGCTCTGGACTGAGGAGCAGCTCCGGACTGAGGGGCAGCTCCGGACTGAGGGGCAGCTCCGGACTGAGGGGCAGCACCAGACTGAAGAGCAGCTCCGGACTGAGGGGCAGCTCCGGACTGTCTAACGACTCTGGCTGGTCATGGCTGGCTGACGGCTCTGGCTGGTCATGGCTGGCTGACGGCTCTGGCTGGTCATGGCTGGCTGACGGCTCTGGCTGCTCCTGTCTGGCGGAAGGCTCTGGCTGCTCCTGTCTGGCGGAAGGCTCTGGCTGCTCCTGTCTGGCGGAAGGCTCTGGCTGCTCCTGTCTGGCGGAAGGCTCTGGCTGCTCCTGTCTGGCGGAAGGCTCTGGCTGCTCCTGTCTGGCGGAAGGCTCTGGCTGCTCCTGTCTGGCGGAAGGCTCTGGCTGCTCCTGTCTGGCGGAAGGCTCTAGCGGCTCCTGTCTGGCGGAAGGCTCTAGCGGCTCCTGTCTGGCGGAAGGCTCTAGCGGCTCCTGTCTGGCGGACGGCTCTAGCGGCTCCTGTCTGGCGGACGGCTCTAGCGGCTCCTGTCTGGCGGACGGCTCTAGCGGCTCAGGACAGACGGGCGGCTTTGAAGGCTCAGGACAGACGGGCGGCTTTGAAGGCTCAGGACAGACGGGCGGCTTTGAAGGCTCAGGACAGACGGGCAGCGCAGGCGGCGCTTGGCAGACGGACAGCTCAGACGGCGTTGGGCAGACGGGCAGTTCAGGCGCCGCTGGGTAGACGGCAGACTCTGGCCGGCTGAGGCGCACTGTAGGCCTGGTGCGTGGTGCCGGAACTGGAGGTACCGGGCTAAGGACACGCACCTTAAGGCTAGTGCGGGGAGCAGCAACAGGACGCACAGGACTCTGGAGACGCACAGGAGGCTTGGTGCGTGGTGCCGGAACTGGTGGTACCGGGCTGGAGACACGCACCATAGGGCTAGTGCGTGGAGGAGGAACCGGGCTCTGGAGACGCACAGAAGGCTTGGTGCGTGGTGCCGGAACTGGTGGTACCGGGCTGGAGACACGCACCATAGGGCTAGTGCGTGGAGGAGGAACAGGGCTCTGGAGACGCACAGGAAGCCTGGTGCGTGGTGTAGGCACTGGTGGTACTGGGCTGGGGCGGGGAAGTGGCGCCGGATATACCGGACCGTGCAGGCGTACTGGCTCCCTTGAGCACCGAGCCTGCCCAACCTTACCTGGTTGTATGCTCCCCGTAGCCCGACCAGTGCGGGGAGGTGGAATAACCCGCACTGGGCTGTGTTGGCGAACCGGGGACACCATGCGTAAGGCTGGTGCCATGTATGCCGGCCCGAGGAGACGCACTGGAGACCAGACGCGTTGAGCCGGCTTCATGGCACCTGGCTCAATGCCCAATCTAGCCCTACCAGTGCGGGGAGGTGGAATAACCCGCACCGGGCTATGCACACGTACAGGAGACACCGTGAGCTTTACCGCATAACACGGTGTCTGCCCGTACTCTCGCTCTCCACGGTAAGATCGGGAAGTGGGCGCAGGTCTCCTACCTGACTTCGCCACACTACCCTTTATCCCCCACCCAAGACATTTTTGGGCTTGACTTACAGGCTGTCGTGCTGCCTCCATTCGCCGGTATCCCTCCTCACACTGCGCCAGAGAATCCCAGGCGGGCTCCGGCCTTCTCCCTGGGTCGATCGCCCACCTGTCGATCTCCTCCCACGTAGTGTAGTCCAGATTTTGCTCCTGCTTCCGTGCTGCCTCCTCATACCGCCGCCTCTCGGCTTTAGCTGCCTCCAGCTCTTCACGAGGGCGGCGATATTCTCCAGGTTGTGCCCATGGTCCTTTACCGTCCGGTATTTCCTCCCATGTCCAGAAATCCTGCGATCGCTGCTGCTGCTTTTTCCCACGCTGCTTGATCCTTGGTTGGTGGGTGATTCTGTAACGATTGTTCTCCTCCTCGTCTGAGGAGGAGCAGGGATCGGACCAAAACGCAGCTTTTGTGGATTACATAATGAGATTTTATTGAAACAAGACGAACACGAAACACACTTGATAAATTACAAAATAACAAACGACGTAGACCGACCTGAACATGAGAACTTACATATAACGAAGAACGCACAAACAGGAACAGACTAGACAAACGAAACAGTCCCGTGTGGTACAAACACTGACACGGAAGACAATCACCCACCAACAAACGGTGTGAACAGCCTACCTTAATATGGTTCTCAATCAGAGGAAACGTAAAACACCTGCCCCTGATTGAGAACCATATCAGGCTAATTAACAATGAACCTAAACATAGAAACACATAACATAGAATGCCCACCCAGCTCACGTCCTGACCATACTAAACAAAGACAAAATAAAGGAAATAAGGTCAGGAACGTGACATATTGTCACGTTCCTGACCTATTTTATGTTATTTTTGTATATGTTTAGTTGGTCAGGGCGTGAGTTGGGGTGGGCATTGTATGTTTTGTGTTTAGATCACTGTTAATCAGCCTTATATGGTTCTCAATCAGAGACAGGTGGTTTACGTTTTCCTCTGATTGGGAACCATATATAGGCTGGCTGTTCACACTGTTTGTTTGTGGGTGATTGTCTCCTGTGTTTGTGTCTGTGCACCACACGGGATTGTTTCGGCGTGTTATTTCGTTTATGTAGTCTGTTTCCTGCTCGTGAGTTCTTCGTGTCTTTTATGTAAGTTCCATGTTTCAGGTTTCGTCTACGTTGTCCGTTTGTTATTTTGTATTTCAAGTATAGTTCGTTTTTGTTCTTGTTTAAATAAATCATTATGTCATCACACCTCGCTGCGCATTGGTCTACCGATCCTTCTCTCCTCTCCTCGTCCGAGGAAGAGGAGGACGACTCCCGTTACACATATATATAATTATGTATTTATTTTTGCCTGTTTTGCATGTTATTTTGGCATTAATACATGTCCCATATCAGTTTGCAAACAATGTAAAATAATAAATAATTGAGTTTATAAAGCCACATACAAACATGGTCTCTTTTTTGCTTTGAGTAAGGCAGCTCCAAAATGCAGGTGTTTCAGCCTAGCGCAGTGCTTTCTGTGGTGGTGCACTCAAAAAAGAAAAGCTTCCAGGAGTGTCCTTTAGGGGTTCTTCAAATTGAAACTGTGGGGGAACCCCTATAAGTTCTTCAAATAACCTTTTTAAAAGAGTTCTTCAAAGAACCCCTTTTAATGGGTCCTCAAATAACCTTTTGGGGTTAATTTTTGAACTACCCCCCCCTCTCCCCTATTATTACTAATAATAATATGCATAACAATAACGACAATAACACAATATTTTAGTTGTCAGTGTTTATTATGATTTTAGTGGAAAAGCAGAATGAAAAAAGCCAAATATGATGTTAATGTGTTGATGTTCTCCGTATCCATAGACAGAAAAATGTTGCAGTGCATGGTGATCGAACAGGTTTCCTGTTATATTCATCAGAGGTGTAGGGAGGGTAAAGTCTGTGAATCCAAAAAATAGTACTTATACAGATGATTAACAAAACATGCACACAACAGTATTCATACCTTGGTTTTTGTGGTAAATATTAATGAAAAAAACTGTTTTGATAAGGGTTTTCATACATATAGTTTGTCCATAATGTAGAGGACTATGGGACTTTCATTGAAGAGGTAAGTGGAGGAGAATGGTACATGTGATCTGTATAACATACCACAACTGACATACCTTTGTATGCCTCCTCGTCTGTATACCTGCAGACACAGACACAAAAGTGAGCAGTTCAGTCATCTGCACCCAATACAGCTAGCCTTCAACATATTCTCATAGCCTACATATTCTTACCTCTTTGTTGATTGATATCAATTGAATTGTGTCCATTTTCTGTTTTAGAAAGATTTGCACAAATATGAACAGATAGATGATATCATCATCAACCCATATCAATTTAGATCATACAAGGGACAAACCTTACCTTAAATTGAGGAGATCTTTACATTTTCAGTTAAGTGCTATCCTCTCAAATTCAAATGTTTCAGTTGGGCAGTTAGGTTTCTGCAAGAACCCCCACTAACTAAGGAGGTTCCTCGATGAACCCCACCTCCTATGGGGTTCTTGGAAGAACCTTTTGGGGGCCATTTTCAGTGCCAAGAACCTTAAGGTTCTTCAAAGAACTTTGAGGATCTTAGAAGAACCCTTGTTGAACCCCTAATTTTTAGAGTGCTCGGGGGCTCCCGAGTGGCACAGTGATCTAAGGCACTGCATCTCAGTGCTAGAGGTGTCACTACAGATCCTGGTTCAATTCCAGGCTGTATCACATCCAGCTGTGATTGGGAGTCCCATAGGTGGCACACAATTGTCCCAGTGTCATCCGGGTTAGGCCGTCATTGTAAATAAGAATTTGTTATTAACTGACTTGCCTAGTTAAATACATTTTGAAAAATACAGAGGGTAGGGTTGGTAATGTTCTCTAGTTGCGTCGTAATTGGCTAAGTGTTCTGTCACTCATGGGGACACTACGTCACTGCAGAATCTACAGGGAGAGCTTTAAAGTTCAAGCCCCTTGGGTGCTGCCATAGATTTACATTAGAAGTGCCCATGCAAGAAGGCTCAAGGTCATTTGCCACAGATCAAATGACATCAAATCACGTTATATCTACCGTAGCTTTGATTGGACTGATCATGTCACCATCATACTTTCAAAATCTTAGCTAGCAAGCTAGACAAGCAGTTGTCATCATGAATCATGTCGACAATAACTGGCAAATCCTTGTCATGTGAAGAGAAATTATAGATAAAACGTAGCGGTGCTCATCGGCCATTGGACATAAACATTACACAACGAGTTGAAAATTGCAAATTCAACAATGAGGGGTTTGGAAGGAATCAGAGAGGGGGGGGGGGGTCCAAGTCTGGGTTTAAGGGTCTCTTTTCAAAGCTTAAAAAGATAAACATTCACATGCAACACAATGGGCCAGAAAAGGTTGAATGTTGAATACAATGGCCACGCTGTCAATCCAGCATGACTTCTGCCGCTTTCAAAATAACTGGAAACTCGGAACTGGGAAATCTCAGACTTCAGTGATTTCAAGACAACTGGGAACCCTGGGGGGGAGAAATGAGCGCCGACTGGGAAAATACGTTTTGAACGGTCATCCAACACTGAATTCCAAGTCGGGAACTCTGGCCTCTTTCTAGAGTTCCGACCTTAAGATCCCTGACCTCATGATTCAAACTTGTTTTTTTCCGATATCCCAGTTGTCTTGAAAGCACCATAAATCCAGAGAATGGTGACAAAATTTGCCCACAAGAAGGACCGCCGCGCCACCTTCCTGTTCAAGTGAGCACAGCACAAGGTGAGTCCAAAAATGTATTGTATTCTGCCGCATAAACTATGTAATATGCAAGGGAGATACGTATACTGTAGCTAAGAAAGTAATACTAAGTGTATGCCTAGTTAAATAAAGGTTAAATAACAAAATGAATGTAAACTGTTAGTAGCCCATGTGCCTCACCCTAATAATTTGGTCCCGTTCCCCCTCATAACTTAACCTACTGTTCTGACTTGGTGGTACACATGTAGGCTATAGCCTGTTTTAGAGAATTGTTATCATCGAGTATTGTAAGAGATTTCATTGTCTGCTTATGTGCCCCCTTTATTTATCCTACTGTTCTGACTTGGTGTACAGGGAGAATACTGTAAGAACGGCCAATGTTCTGAATTCTGTCGCTGTACATTTCAAAAGTACTGAACAAATAGTTATATTCACTAAGTCCGTCTTAGCTCGCTTATTAATGTCTCAATCAAAATTACGGATTGCCTCTTATCTGCTCATCGTTCCCTTATGCCATAGTTTGTACATCTCAATTGTCAGTAGAAACCACATTTGTTTAAGCAAGTCCGCCATATCAGCTATGTTTTAAAAAAAGGCAGTAAATGAGGCTGAATGAACTGTTTTGTTGCCAGACAAGGCTCCACTGATAGCCAGGTGTAGCAGTGGTAAGGATTCACTCCATGGTGCTGAAAAGAAAGTTCTGCTGTTAGGACAGCTTTATGTAGGCCCTAACAGTTTGTTGGCACCGTTTGTTACTGTTATAGTGCAATTAATGTATTGTTTAGTGTTTTGCTGTCTTGTGTAGTGGCTTTGCTGGCATGCATATAATTGTTTTTGTTGAGTTTGCCCCATCAAGATTTACATGCTAAAATCGCCACTGCTCAAATCCTAGAATCCAGTGTGATTGCTGAGAAGCATCAGTTATGAGACAACTGCCCCGTACTGGCAAGAGTTGGGCATTGCATTTGAATGTAGAATACTGAATCTTTTTTGCTCATCGATAAAAGTAAAATATATATATTGCCATACAGTCTTTAACTACTTTTCACCTCAGTTGGGAATTTTCACTATCACTTAATCATATGTAACTATTCTATTAGTTTTGCTGCGAAATAATTGGGCACAGGTTGAAGGGCTTAGACATTTTCTCATTTGTACATACACAATACAGAGAATTGCCCTGTATTATGAGGGAAACGTCCATTAAAGGAACAGGGGGGTCAATGAATTCCACACAGCAATGCTCTATAGTAAAACATTTGAACCACACCTTAGCCACGGGAAGCTGCATTTTGTGAACTCCTTGCTCTCTTTCAGTGGTCATATTTCATGCATGAAGTGGCCTAAAACCTATGCAGTTACATGTGTAATTACAGTGTAGGTACACATTGTAACAGTTTACAATGTAAGTATATGGGTTTTATGCTTCTTAATGCGAAGTTGAATCAAATAATCACATTTTCACATTTAACCTTGTATGTATAGTACACATATCCAACCTTTTGGGGGATGAAAATGTATCTGCTATTTGCACAATTCTGTTGGAAATGTTGAAGGGGTTTCCACCTGAAATGTAAGCATCTTTCAGAGCCTCATCATGATGTACAGGTACCTGCCAAAATAATGGAAAAGCTTAAGTAAATGAGGGATACAAATTCTATTGAAAACACGGGCTTCCATACTGGTGTGGTTCCTGAGTTAATTAAGCAGTTAAAATCCCATGCTTAGGGCCATGTTTAAAATGCTGGGCTGGCCATTATTTTGGCTACCATGGCTATGCCACCATAAGATGACAATGCCCCCATACACAAGGCACTAGTGGTCACTGAATGGTTTGATGGGCATGAAAACAATGTAAACCATATGACATGGTCAGTCACCAAGGTCTCGACCCAATTGAACACTTTTGGGAGATTCTGGAGAGGCGCATGAGACAGCGTTGTTCCACCACCATCAACAAAACACCAAATTATGTAATTTTTCATGGAAATATGGTGTCACATGCCTCCAATAAAGTTCCAGAAACTCGTAGAATCTATGCCAATGTGCATTGAAGTTATTCTGGCTTGTGGTGGCCCAAAGCCATATTAAGACGCTTTATGTTGGTGTTTCCTTTATTTTGGCAGTTACCTGTAGATTTTGAAGGTTGACGTCTTTTAGGCCTTTGGAGATGAACTACTCACACCATGCTGCAATAGTGATGATGATGGGATGGTTAAAGAAAATATACCGGCCTGTATGATGGTTAAAGAAAATATACCGGCCTGTATGATGGTTAAAGGAAATATACCGGCCTGTATGATGGTTAAAGAAAATATACCGGCCTGTATGATGGTTAAAGGAAATATACCGGCCTGTATGATGGTTAAAGAAAATATACCGGCCTGTATGATGGTTAAAGGAAATATACCGGCCTGTATGATGGTTAAAGGAAATATACCGGCCTGTATGATGGTTAAAGAAAATATACCGGCCTGTATGATGGTTAAAGGAAATATACCGGCCTGTATGATGGTTAAAGAAAATATACCGGCCTGTATGATGGTTAAAGGAAATATACCGGCCTGTATGATGGTTAAAGAAAATATACCGGCCTGTATGATGGTTAAAGAAAATATACCGGCCTGTATGATGGTTAAAGAAAATATACCGGCCTGTATGATGGTTAAAGAAAATATACCGGCCTGTATGATGGTTAAAGAAAATATACCGGCCTGTATGATGGTTAAAGAAAATATACCGGCCTGTATGATGGTTAAAGGAAATTTACCGGCCTGTATGATGGTTAAAGAAAATATACCGGCCTGTATGATGGTTAAAGAAAATATACCGGCCTGTATGATGGTTAAAGGAAATATACCGGCCTGTATGATGGTTAAAGGAAATATACCGACCTGTATGATGGTTAAAGAAAATATACCGGCCTGTATGATGGTTAAAGAAAATATAGCGGCCTGTATGATGGTTAAAGGAAATATACCGGCCTGTATGATGCTTAAAAAAAAATATACCGGCCTGTATGATGCTTAAAGAAAATATACGGGCCTGTATGATGGTTAAAGAAAATATACGGGCCTGTATGATGGTTAAAGAAAATATACCGGCCTGTATGATGGTTAAAGAAAATATACCGGCATGTATGATGGTTAAAGAAAATATACCGGCCTGTATGATGGTTAAAGAAAATATACCGGCCTGTATGATGGTTAAAGGAAATTTACCGGCCTGTATGATGGTTAAAGAAAATATACCGGCCTGTATGATGGTTAAAGGAAATTTACCGGCCTGTATGATGGTTAATGAAAATATACCGGCCTGTATGATGGTTAATGAAAATATACCGGCATGTATGATGGTTAAAGGAAATATACCGGCCTGTATGATTGTTAAAGGAAATATACCAGCCTGTATGATGGTTAAAGGAAATTTACCAGCCTGTATGATGGTTAAAGGAAATATACCGGCCTACATTTTTTTATTTACACAAAACAGTGGGATACTCATCTGACCATATGAGCTGAAGGACTTCCTAGTTTACAAAATAAGTTCAAAAACACTAACGGAAGAATTTGAGCTCTGATATTAGTCTGTCATTGTTATTGACAACACACATGACCATAGGTTACACAAATTATAATTGGGCAACTATCAAATAACCATAGACATAGTCATTTTTTAGAGAACTTACATAGATTGTATATTGCTGTGATTCAGAAACAGACCCCTGGTGTCTTCACGCCACATACTCATACAGTCTGTGCTGTGGTCAGATACATGTTGTTAAATGGAGTGGGAAATCTGATCACAATGTGGGCACATTTATTTTCAAGCACGCTAATAGAGGCTGGTATTTTTTAAGGCTGGGCTGATATGTCCCATATTTGGAAATTGCAAGACCCAGTAAAGCAGTAAATTTAGTAAGCCTATAACTGGCAAGAAGTGCAATGTGTTTTTATTATTCATATCTACAAATTAATCCATAAACAAATGTATATTAATATACTTGCATTCTTTATAAAGGGGTGGTTTATAATTAGGTTATTATTAATTTAAAGATGGTTTAAAATAAATGAATACAAATGGTTAAAATGGTGTACTTATTTGGTGCTTGCAAAATAGTAAGAAGTTTCAACCAGTTTTAAACTACCCCTTTACAAATCCTTTTATGTTTTTTATTTTATTTCCACTAAAACATTCAGCGGTTTAGAGAGGGAATAAAGAAGTCAAGAGTGAATAGAGATCCGGCAAGTATTAATACATTCTGTGTATCCATGTTATAATGGTTACGATGCATCTGTTGTGCTACAGTAGTCCACTTGCCCTGTATGCACGATCAGTTCTTCAAAGAGGGCGCCTTTTCTCTTCGGAATAGCAACTTCATGACGTTTTGGGCAATCATGTGATTACACTCTGGTCTTTCCCAGGGTTCAGTGAGAGCTGTTTGCCCCACCCCATCTCTTTAACGCTTTCTATATCAATGTACAATTCTCAGAGAAAAGGAAAAAATGCACATAAATACTTCAAAGAAACGAATCTATTCACATTTATGCAAGAGCAGATCTGGCCTTTACATGAAAAAATAACTGTCATCGTTGGATTAATTGTTATATCGGCCTACCGCGGTATGTTCATATATCGATATGCACATATATCCAGGCTTAGGCTACCATACGAATTCAAAAGGAATACAAAGCTTAGACTGACAGCGGGCTCTACCCGCGAGAAAAACAAGAAAATAACGAATGATTTTCATAAATATACCTGAATCGGGGAAATTGCATTGCATACAACAAAACCTACTGAAGGCAATGTTCGCCTAGAAAAGCTTACCGATGTGAGGAGAAATACAAATTACAGCGGTAAAGAAAAAGACCGAGAGAAGGGCCTTTTTGATCTGGACAAACCCCAAAAGCAACCAACATCTGTGACGAGGAGGGGAATTAAATTAATATCATTGACTAAAACAGGATATATTTGACAAAGTTACAACAAAAACGTTTTGTCTTGGATTTAAAATACATTCGGATGAAGAAGGAAACCCTGCATAATTATCCACATGCAGTCATTTTAGTGGAAATATTAATATTTTTTTATCTACCCTCTGTATCTGCTTTGCCTGTCACGCTGGGGCTGAGGACGGATTGAACAAGAAAAAGGGAAATACGCAAATGTTTTGAATGGCAGTAGTCAGAATTCTACGAGTGAAACCAATGATGGATTCTAGATGAGACCTTTGCTAGAATTCAGTGTGGATTTCAGCTCTACGGCAACACGTCTTGGGAATCCCAACTCGAGATCATTTATGTACATTGTAACGCTGAAGGATAATATTCAACACTGACATGAATCTTGATGACTATATTGCGGATTTACAGTGAACACATAATAGGAATCAACTGTCTGAGAGGGCGGCCTGAGTGTCGTGATTAGTACCACCACTCTGTTCTCACTGAATGGTCTATTATAGCCGATAGATATTTAACACTAATAACTGAGATAAAGGCTACGGCTTGGGTTGGTCTTGATCTTCCGCAGGTTTCAGTGGTTTTAGTCTGCAACTGGCAATACAAATGTCACCCATCTTGAGCAAGGTGTCTTTCTCTTGGCCCAATCTAGGAATCTAGAAATTATTTATTATATTAATCCCCCCTCCCCCGAACCTTTTTATTGGGTTTTTGGGAAGATGGGTTGTCTGGGCAATAGTAAATCCGAAGACCAACGTAATGAGGAGAAGACACAGAGGGAAGCTAACAAAAAGATAGAGAAACAGCTTCAAAAAGACAAACAGATATACCGAGCTACTCACCGGCTTCTGCTGTTAGGTAGGTTTCTGACATTGGTTAAGTATTTCATGCCATGTTTAATGTGGGTATCCCAGCCATATACCTATTGTGGCATTTGAGGATGACAAGGGTCTGACATGGTAAATGACCGTATTGTATGTAGGCCCATGTTCTTCCTAGGCAGTCCATTAAACCAAGACTCTTCTATTTGTTTTATTGCAATGGGTTTTACGTGTGGTTTTGCTGTCATTTTCGATAGGAGTTTGTTCTTGTAAAAGGCTTACACTGACAACACGTGTGTCATTGCACACCTGTCATTTCAAGCAGCTGTTCATGAAAAGCCACCAAAAGGATTTGCACCCTTATTTTGCAACATTGTTTCTTTTTCCAGAGCAACATTGTTGCATATGATGCCACCTGACTAGTGGAATTATTGCTTGTGGTGTAAGCCTAGCAATGTGAATATTACTGTGAATATTACTGTGACATTGTGAACACGATGATAATGGCCCTTTTACTGTTTGAAAAGACTCCCTGGAATTTCAACCTGTTTTGGTGGGATTGAGCTTTGGGGTAAATAAGAAAGATAAAAAACAGAGTTCCAAACCTCTCTGCCAATAACAGCTCATTTTCTGTTTTCCCCTCCCTAAGACCACTCCCAAACAGTCCTAGCAAAATTGCTTGAGAAATTGCTCTTTGCTAAGAAGCTATTTTTGTTTATTTTTGACCATTTTAATTGAAAACAATCACAGTAAAGTAGTTAATTGTTACACAGAATTATTTGATATTGAGATAAAAACATCTGTATAGTTAGCACGTTTTCTGCAATTCTACACATTTTGCCATGGGACAGAGACATTTCCTGCAATTCTACAAAATGTTTCTTCATATGATATCTGACTGAGAGTGACTAACAAAATCAATGGTGGCTCCGGAGGTCAGGACCTCTGGGCACATGCCATACGTCCCCGGCCAGTATTCGGCCATGATTACAACAAGTTTGGATAGCTGGCTAGACCAACCACTGATCTTTTCCTTTAACTGGCTTGATTTGGTAGGCTCATCTTTGGAGCAATTTAATCGCCATTGGCATACAAACAGCATGAAATCACGTTCTAAGTTTTTGACCTTACAGTATTAGGCCTAATAACAATAGTGACAATGACTAGGGTCCCTATTAACTTATCCAAAAACAACATTCTTCATTCACTAAAATAATTCACATTCTTTGGACACAATAATTCAACAAAACCATGTTCACCATACAAAACACAAATAAATGTAAGAGCTGCATATTTATTCCAATTCATTTTTTTTTTGCTGCACAGTAAGAATGTGTTTGACCGGATCCCGGAAACCTGGTTACCATTTTGGATTTTATAGGGGCCTAGGTATTTATGACAAGACTACCTAGTCAACTCGCTACATTATTGGTGTGTTTTTCCCTTGGAGAGAAGTAAAAAAATAAAATTAAAATTAAAAAAAGATGCTCAGGCCCAAGTTAGGATGTGGTCTGTTTGCTTTTCATTTTCATTTAGCAAGTAGCATGTTGTTAGCACGAAGGAGCAACGTTTGTTCTCTCCGTTCCTCAATGTGTGGGGAATGACTGTTCCGAATATCCCAGAATGTTCCCAGCATTCCATGTCCCGTGGTTAGTGGACAGTCATCACTAGAGGTTAGGATTTCTTCCTGACCATGTTATCTAACCAGGAAACACTCTGGGACCTAGTTGTAGTAGGTTATAACTTGGTTGAACACTGAAGTAATGTGTGATTTGCATGCCTAGAATTTAGCACAAGGGAATGTATATCGCCCTAAAGAAAGGTCTTTAGATTTATCTTCCTGTTCTCTCTGTTTGTAGGTGCTGGTGAATCTGGGAAGAGCACGATAGTCAAACAGATGCGAATATTGCATGTGAATGGCTTCAATGCAGAGTAAGTATTATTTCCCGTCATTTCATAAATCTTTGCAGAACCGTGTCAAGCACTGATTATTTTGTGCCACTGAAGGCTTGGGCCGGGACCATACCAGTATAGCAATATTCTTTTCATGGAAAAAATGAAAAACCGAAGCAGGTCAAAGTCTTTGGTCCTTTTAAATAAATGTGACTCTGGATGACAAAATAATTAATGTTTGTTTCCAACATTAGGGCTGTTTTCTTAAAGAAGTTCAATCCGCTTCGTGTTTTGTTTACTTGCACGAGACTAATGAGTATCGCGATGCTGGTATCGTCGCAGCCTTTACTGAAGCCCATAGGGTTCTTACTCCTTTTATATTACACAGACTTTAAACTGGTAACCGAGGTCCTAGGATTCTCTGAGGCTGATTATTTGTTTCGATTTTACATCTTTATAATCTGGGTGGTTCAAGCCCTGACTGCTGATTGGCTGACAGCCGTGGTATATCAGACCGTATACCGCGGGTATGACGAAACATTTATTTTTACTGCTCTAATTACGTTGGTAACCAGTTTATAATAAGGCACCTTGGGGGTTTGTGATAAACTCAGCAAAAAAAGAAAGGTCCTCTCACTGTCAACTGCGTTTATTTTCAGCAAACTTAACATGTGTAAATATTTGTATGAACATAACCAGATTCAACAACTGAGACATAAACTGAATAAGTTCCACAGACATGTGACTAACAGAAATTGAATAGTGTCCCTGAACAAGGTGGGAGTCAAACTCAAAAGTAACAGTCAGTATATGTTGTGGCCACCAGCTGCATTTAATACTGCAGTGCATCTCCTCCTCATGGACTGCACCAGATTTGCCAGTTCTTGCTGTGAGATGTTACCCCACTCTCCCACCAAGGCACCTGCAAGTTCCCGGACATTTCTGGGGGGAATGGCCCTAGCCCTCACCCTCCGATACAACAGGTCCCAGACGTGCTCAATGGGATTGAATTCCAGGCTCTTTGCTGGCCATGGCAGAACACTGACATTCCTGTCTTGCAGGAAATCACACACAGAACTAGCAGTATGGCTTGTGGCATTGTCATGCTGGAGGGTCATATCAGGATGAACCTGCAGGAAGAGTACCACATGAGGAGGGAGGATGTCTTCCCTGTAACGCACAGCGTTGAGATTGCCTGCAATGACAACAAGCTCAGCCCGATGATGCTGTGACACACCGCCTCAGACCATGACGGATCCTCCACCTCCAAATCGATCCCGCTCCAGAGTACAGGCCTCGGTGTAACGCTCATTCCTTCATCGATAAACATGAGCCCGACCATCACCCCTGGTGAGACAAAACCACGACTCGTCAAGAGAAGAGCACTTTTTGCCAGTCCTGTCTGGTCCAGCGACGGTGGGTTTGTGCCCATAGGCAACGTTGTTGCCGGTGATGTCTGGTGAGGACCTGTCTTACAACAGACCTACAAGCCCTCAGTCCAGCCTCTCTCAGCCTATTGCGGACAGTCTGAGCACTGATGGAGGGATTGTGCGTTCCTGGTGTAACTCGGGCAGTTGTTGTTGCCATCCTGTAACTGTGTGATGTTCGGATGTAGCGATCCTGTGCAGGTGTTGTTACACGTGGTCTGCCACTGCGAGGACGATCAGCTGTCCATTCTGTCTCCCTGTAGTGCTGTCTTAGGCGTCTCACAGTACGGGCATTGCAATTTATTGCCCTGGCCACATCTGCAGTCCTCATGCCTCCTTGCAGCATGCCTAAGGCACGTTCACGCAGATGAGCAGGTACCCTGGGCATCTTTCTTTTGGTGTTTTTCAGAGTCAGTAAAAAAGCCTCTTTAGTGTCCTAAGTTTTCATACCTGTGACCTTAATTGCCTACCGTCTGTAAGCTGTTAGTGTCTTAACGACCTTTCCACAGGTGCATGTTCATTAATTGTTTATGGTTCATTGAACAAGCTTTGGAAACAGTGTTTAAACCCTTTACAATGAAGATCTGTGAAATGATTTAGATTTTTATGAATTATCTTTACAAGACAGGGTTCTGAAAAAGGGCCATTTCTTTTTTTTGCTGAGTTTATATTGCCAGTATACCACAGCTAAGGGCTGTGTCCAGGCAGTCCGCCATGCGTCGTGCCTAAGAACAGCCCTTCGCCGTGGTATATTGGCCACATACCACACCCCCTCGTGGCTTATTAAATAAATAGATACCGTAGTATATGGCTTGAATGGCAATCTCACACTGGCATTCACCCCAATCAGGTTGAATAGACAAGAGGGTTCACACTTCCTTTTAACCTGGGGGTGGCATTTTCATTTTCATTCCGGGTCCACCACGTTCAGGACCACAGTCAAAATGTACAAATGCCTTTTCATAAATATTGAGGTTCAGCTTGTTTAGGGGTGAGAGCGTACCTGCCATGGTCCCGTGTGGTTCAGTTGGTAGAGCATGACACTTGCAACGCCAGGGTTGTGGCTTCAATTCCCACAGGGGACCAGTATGTAAATGTATGCACTCTCTACTGTAAATCACTTTGAATAAGAGTGTCTGCTAAATGACTCAAATGTAAATGTAGCAGCAGATACAGGTTGTTACCTTGACAACAGAATTACACATACTGATATCATCAGTGAGATCTCCTGAAGTAAGAGGCATTGTAAGTGTTGTTGTCAAATGATATGCATACTCTAGCATACAAAATAAATAAAAAAGTGACAAGGTAGCAGGGAACAGTAAATTCACTGTGAGGGTATGTGCGAGTGTGATGGCGAACTTTGGCTAATGCATATTCACCTGTTTCTTGCAATGTAGCTACATTTACAATGATCTTGGGTGTGCAATTCCACCCCACCCCAGAGAGTATATGAACGTTTGTCGCCAGAGACGTGGTGTTTGTTATGACTATAGGTGAAACTGCTTGAGTTAATTGATAATATTTACAAAGTGTATTGCTCTATAAATTGCCTATTTTAAGTGCTTGGTTAGATGGCACCAATTATTCAACAGATCCTTGAAATAGTTTTTGAATCGTTTGAAATCACATGCATAGCCTACTGCGTTCAGGCTAGTGGGTCTTCTTGTAACCCTGCTCATCGAGAGAAAATGCTGACGTTTTTGGTTTCACGAACTTCTTTTCATAGCCAGTATAGTATGGCATATAGTATGGCAACAGCAATACTGTAGGACCTCTCATTAAAAACAGTCATTTGCCTTAAGCTTTTGTTTCCCAACAATATGACTTCACTCAGGTTCCATTTCCGTGGGTTTCAGGTTACATACAGTGGCTGTATTGTTCATTTTACTGGTCATGATTCTGACCACTTCTGACCACTTGTTGGACGTACAAGAACGACTGTTCCTACATGACATACGCAACATATAATACCTCATAGAAATAGTGCAATTTAAAAACATAGTAGGTCAAAATTACATACACACACACACACACACACACACTTGCTGTAACGGTTGTTCTCCTCCTCGTCTGAGGAGGAGCATGGATCGGACCAAAACGCAGCGTGTGTGGAATACATGATGAATTTATTTAAACAAGACTAACACGAAGCACACTTGAGAAATTACAAAACAATAAACGACATAGACCGACCTGAACATGAGAACTTACAGACCACGAAGAACGCACGAACAGGAACAGACTAGACAAACGAAACAGTCCCGTGTGGTACATACACTGACACGGAAGACAATCACCCACCAACAAACGGTGTGAACAGCCTACCTTAATATGGTTCTCAATCAGAGGAAACGTCAAACACCTGCCCCTGATTGAGAACCATATAAGGCTAAATAACAATGAACCTAAACATAGAAACAAATAACATAGAATGCCCACCCAGCTCACGTCCTGACCAACTAAACAAAGCTAAACAAAGGAAAATAAGGTCAGGAACGTGACACTTGCACACACATCAGCCAGTCAGTCAGTCCATAGCAGGGACCGTATACAGATTGTATTGATGGTCAATTCAGGACAGATGTTGTCCGGGTTTGTGTTCCACAGCTAGACACCCTGGTGTAGCCTATTGATAAATATATGGAAGGAGGGGATCTCTATCGTTCTTGCTTCAGTTCCGTGTTGTTGCCTCAGCCTGCCCCTCAGGCTAGAATGTTGTACCTACCTACTGGAAGTGGGACAGGCAGTGCCAGTCAGTACAAGGTGCTGGAGAGTGGGATGAGGAGGACAGAAGGCGATGGGAGGTGGGGAGTGACAGAATGATAGGGAGAGAGGATGATAAGGGAGAGGAGTGGAATGGCAGAGGTGAGAAGAGATTGGTATGGCAGTTTATTTTAAACGGGGTGTTTTCGGGGTCTTGGTGTGAGGAATGTAGTGGAGCCTCCTCTCAGTTGTACAGTGCACTGCTTTTACTCTGTCACTGAAACTCCTACATTCTGTCAGCCCAGCTACACATACTGATGAAATGCATGAAGAACGCACTATTCATCTATCTATCCAAATTAAATTGTCTCTCTATCATCCATCAATGCATGAGCCCCATAGAAAAATCATTGGCAACCTTTTTTTATGGATGCAAAATCTGTGTGGTCGGGCCTTTGTTTAGGGTTTGCAGACTTCGTCAATGAGTAAAGATTGCCAATCTGCCATTCTTCTTTTCCATGTCAAGCATTGCTACACCTTTATGGTGATTTTGATGACATGAAGGTGCTATGCTGTTATACACTGACTTCCTCATTATGGTGATTCTAAATATCTATTTTCATGCTTCACAGGGAGAAAAAACAGAAAATTCAAGACATTAAAAACAACATAAAAGAAGCTGTAGAGGTCAGTGCTGTTTACTGCTGATTTCTCCCTCTTGGTTACATTGTTTACATGAGTCATCAGTACTAGTATCCCAATAGAGGAAATCTTTAATACATTTCAAGATTTACAAAAACATACATTTTTTTTCTGTAGATTTTGTAAATCAAGCTTTTTCTATTTTTCCTCCATTCCAGACTATAGTGACAGCCATGAGTACACTGACACCCCCAGTCCGGTTAGCCAACCCAGCACACCAGTTCCGAATCGAATACATCCTAAACCTAGTAAATCAGAAGGATTTTGAATTTACATCGGTAAGTATTTTTCTAATTAATAACTACTTATTCTCCCTGTCATGTTGGCATGTTTCCGGGTTGTTCTCTGATGGTACACGTTTAGCTCAGTGGGCTAACACAGACTAGTTCAAACCCTAATTGGATACTGCAGTCTCATTCTGGGTTCTTGCCCCAAAGAAACATTTTCACCTCAAACTGTTGAAACTATGAACATTAGTCAAACTGGCTGCTAACGTGATATAGGTCTATGTGTTTGAATTTAAGGCAGGATGGAATAGATCCAGTCAGTGAATGGAGGAATAGGACCAGTCAGAGAATGGAGGAATAGACCCAGTCAGAGAATGGAGGAATAGACCCAGTCAGAGAATGGAGGAATAGACCCAGTCAGAGAATGGAGGAATAGACCCAGTCAGAGAATGGAGGAATAGACCCAGTCAGAGAATGGAGGAATAGACCCAGTCAGAGAATGGAGGAATAGACCCAGTCAGAGAATGGAGGAATAGACCCAGTCAGAGAATGGAGGAATAGACCCAGTCAGAGAATGGAGGAATAGACCCAGTCAGAGAATGGAGGAATAGACCCAGTCAGAGAATGGAGGCATAGACCCAGTCAGAGAATGGAGGAATAGACCCAGTCAGAGAATGGAGGAATAGACCCAGTCAGAGAATGGAGGAATAGACCCAGTCAGAGAATGGAGGAATAGACCCAGTCAGAGAATGGAGGAATAGGACCAGTCAGAGAATGGAGGAATAGACCCAGTCAGAGAATGGAGGAATAGACCCAGTCAGAGAATGGAGGAATAGACCCAGTCAGAGAATGGAGGCATAGACCCAGTCAGAGAATGGAGGAATAGACCCAGTCAGAGAATGGAGGAATAGACCCAGTCAGAGAATGGAGGAATAGACCCAGTCAGAGAATGGAGGAATAGGACCAGTCAGAGAATGGAGGAATAGACCCAGTCAGAGAATGGAGGAATAGACCCAGTCAGAGAATGGAGGAATAGACCCAGTCAGTGAATGGAGGAATAGGACCAGTCAGAGAATGGAGGAATAGGACCAGTCAGTGAATGGAGGAATAGGACAATAAGTTCCTAGAGGAACATCACATCAGCCATGAAAGCTAATACAGAATGGTGTCTGTCTGTTTTGTGGTTCAGTAATTAGCAGGTTTGCTCTCCTTGGGATGCTCACAATTGAATGAGGCTCTCACCTGAGAGATGCATGGCCTGTGCCTGTTAACACTGATTGTGTTTAATAACACTAAATGGGTCTGATGGGAGTTCCCCTCTGAACCACCAGGACCCTCAGGGATTCCTTCCAAACTGCCTGTTCCCAGGATAGGCAGACAGACAGACAGACAGGCAGGCAAACAGGCAGGATAAGCAGGCAGGCAGGATAAGCAGTTTTCCTATTCTGAATCAGAAGTTGCAACTTTAGGTGAGAGTTTGCCCCCCAATCCCCCCTTCTGTAAAACTTGTAAATATTGACTTTAAATTGTGACTTCCTGTATTATACTGATGCTAAAATGTTTATTCTACTGAGCCACTGTTCATATTCTTATCTTGTATTATTTCTTATTGTTGTTGCATTGTCGAAGGAACCTGCAAGTAAGCATTTCATTGGACGGTGTATACCATGTGTATCCCATACATACGACTAAAACGTGAAACTTGGTGAGAATTTGCCCTGATGCTTTCTATAGATTTGAAGATATTTTATATGGTCTGTTGCTGTGCCAAAGGAATCTATGCCAATCTACACTAAATAAAGTGCATTCGGAAAGTATTCAGACCCCTTGACTTTTTCCACATTCTGTTGTGTTACAGCCTTATTCTGAAATGGATTTAAAAAATAATAATTCTCCATCAATCTACACACAATACATAATGACAAACCAGAAATATTACTTTTACATAAGTATTCAGACCTGTTACTCAGTGCTTTGTTGAAGCACCTTTGGCAGTGATTACAGCCTCGAGTCTTCTTGGGTATGGCACGACAAGCTTGTCACTCCAGTATTTGGGGAGTTTCTCCCATTCTTCTCTGAAGATCCTCTGAAGCTCTGTCAGATTGGATGGGGAGAGTCGCTGCACAGCTATTTTCAGGTCTCTCCAGAGATGTTTGATCGAGTTCAAGTCCGGGCTCTGGCAGGGCCACTCGAGGACATTCAGAGACTTGTCCTGAAGACACTCCTGCGTCGTCTTGGCTGTGTGCTTAGGGTCGTTGTCCTGTTGTTAGGTGAACCTTCACCCCAGTCTGAGGTCCTGAGCGCTCTGGAGAAGGTTTTCATCAAGGATCTCTCTGTACTTTGCTCCATTCATCTTTCACTCGATCCTGTCTAGTCTCCAAGTCCCTGCCGCTGAAAAACATCTCCACAGCATGATGCTACCACCACCATGCTTCACTTTAGGGATGGTGCCAGGTTTCCTCCAGATGTGATGGCAGGTAGCCTAGTGGTTAGAGCGTTGGGCCAGTAACCGAAAGGTTGCTGGATTGAATCCCCAAGCTGTTGTTCTGCCCCTGAACAAAGCAGTTAACTCAGTTCCCCGGTAGGCCGTCATTGTAAATAAGAATTTGTTCTTGCCTAGTTAAATAAAGGTTACACGTGACGCTTGGCATTCAGGCCAAAGAGTTCAATCTTGGTTTCATCAGACCAGAGAATTTTGTTTCTCATGGTCAGAGTCCTTTAGGTGCCTTTTGGCAAACTCCAAGTGGGCTGTCATGTGCATTTTACTGAAGAGTGGCTTCTGTCTGGCCACTCTACCATAGTCCTGATTGATGGAGTGCTGCAGAGATGGTTGTCCTTCTGGAAGGTTCTCCCATCTCCAAAGAGCAACTCTGAGACAATTCCTTCAGCCTCATGGCTTGGTTTTTGCTCTGACATTTACTGCTAACTCTGGGACCTTATAGAGGCAGGTGTGTGCCTTTCCAAATCATTTCCAATCAATTGAATTGACCATATGTGGACTCCAATCAAGTTGTAGAAACATATCAAAGGTGATCAATGGAAACAGGATACACCTGAGCTCAATTTCGAGTCTCATATCTAAGGGTCTGAATACTTATGTAAATAAGGTATTTCTGTTTTTTATTTTGAATACATTTGCAAACATTTCAAAAACCTGTCTTTGTCATTATGGGGTATTGTGTGTAGATTGATGAGGATTTATTATTTATTTAATCCATTTTAGAATAAGGCTGTAATGTAAAAAAAAAAATGAAAAAAGTCAAGGGGTCTGAATACTTTCTGAATGCACTGTATATGGTGGATTGGAATGTCTGTGGCTTCTGACTACTCTTCTGAAGCATCTAACTCATTATATTAATGTGGGTTTGTGTGTGTTTGGCCAGAGAAGACTATCTGATTGGCTGCTGCCGCCTCCTCCTCCCTCTCACCCTCCCCCCTATCTCCTTGCCCTAGGCTAGGGCCTACCAGGAACCAGTCTGACTGGTTGACTCTGTCTGCCGCTTCGCTCCGCTCTGCTTAGGGTTCTGAAAGGGAACAGGGACACGGCCTGGGACAGGAAACCTGAGCTTAGCCAATGCCTTGAATATACTGACTACATGTGTCTTCCTTTTCTTTAATATAATATAATTTCATGAAATCACAAGTCCAATACAGCAAATGAAAGATAAACATCTTGTGAAACCAGCCAACATGTCCGATTTTTAAAATGTTTTACAGCGAAAACACAACATATATTTATGTTAGCTCACCACAATATCCAAAAACACACCGCCATTTTTTCACAGAAAAGATAGCTTTCACAAAACCCACAAATAGAGATAAAATTAATCACTAACCTTTGAACAACTTCATCAGATGACAGTCATATGACATCATGTTATACAATACATTTATGTTTTGTTCGATTATGTGCATATTTATAGCCACAAATCGTGGTTTTACATTGGCGCCATGTTCAGAAATGGCTCCAAAATAGCGAAAGTAATTACAGATAGCAATGTGAAATACAGAAATACTCATCATAAACTTTGATGAAAGATACATGTTTAACATATAATTAAAGATACACTGGTTCTTAATGCAACCGCTGTGTTAGATTTAAAAAATAACTTAGTAAAAAGCACAGCATGCAATAATCTGAGACAGCGCTCAACCATTCTCCGCCATGTTGGAGTCAACAGAAGTACAAAATTACATCATAAATATTCCCTTACCTTTGATGATCTTTCATCAGAATGCAGTGCCAGGAATCCTAGTTCCACAATAAATCGTTTTTTGGTTTTATAATGTCCATTACTTCTGTCGAATTAGCAACTTTGGCTAGCATGTGTAGTTCACGTGTCCATCGAACTTTACGCTAATGAACAAAAACGTCAAAAAGTGATATTACAAATCGAATAAACTGGTCAAACTCAGTTGAGAATCAATCTTCAGGATGTTTTTCTCATATATATCCAATAACATCCCAAACGGAGCATTTCTTCATGTCTATCTAACGCGCATTGCAGACAAGGACATCACATGCGTAGTGTGCGTGGCCAAGAACTGGCAATATGCCTGACCAGTCACTCCATTGGCTCTTATCCGGTCCCACATGAAGCTATATGCTTCATTCCACGTTCTACTGCCTGTTGACATCTAGTGGAAGGCGTATGAAGTGCATACAGATCCATAAATATAAGGCAATTGAATAGGCGATGCCTTTCACAGCGACCCATTTCAGAATTTTCACTTCCTGTTTGGAAGTTTGCCTGCCATATGAGTTCTGTTTTACTCACAGATATAATTCAAACAGTTTTAGAAACTTCAGAGTGTTTTCTATCCAATAGTAATAATAATATGCATATCATATGATCTAGGACAGAGTACGAGGCCGTTTAATTTGGGCACAAATTCATCCAAAAGTAAAAATGTTGCCCCCTATCCCTAAGAAGTTTTAAAGAGTTTGGTTTCTTCTACTGTACGTACTGGCCTTTTCTCTCAGTGAACTTCTGTCCATGTCTCAGGGAACTTCTGTCCATGTCTCAGTGAACTTCTGTCCATGTCTCAGTGAACTTCTGTCCACGTCTCAGTGAACTTCTGTCCACGTCTCAGTGAACTTCTGTCCACGTCTCAGTGAACTTCTGTCCACGTCTCAGTGAACTTCCTCAACCCATATGTTCGTTGTCCTGATCTGTCTCCTCCTCTTCTGTCCTTCTCTAAATATAACACCAGTTTGAACCAGGACAGGCGTCTTGCTATCTTTCTGTCCTCAGCTATGTACGCTGATGGGATACCTCAAGAATAGGGACAGGAGTTTTAGCCTACCTGGTTATAATATTTTGGGGGGTTATTATATTTGTCCTATTACACACAAGGGTATAATAGAAATGTGTTTCTTGCCTATCCCATCTCCCCCTGAGACACCCTGAGGGAGCAGGACCACAGCCATTGTACAGCGCCCCTGGGAGCAATTAAGGTTAAGTGCCTTGCTCAAGGTCACAGCGACATATTTTTCACCTTGTCGGCTCCGGTATTCGATCCAGCGACCTTTCGGTTACTGGCCCCATGCTCTAACCTTAAGGCTACCTGCCACATGGTTAGGAGAAACACTTGACCCTACTAATTAGTCACTAGCGTTAAAATGCTCGTTGATTGATTTACAGCATGAGTGAATGTCAGGATTGCAGCGTGGTCAGAGTGAGACTGACATTTCATTTATGGCAATTTAGCTAGTTTGCTTGCACTTGCTAGCTAATTTGTGCTATTTAGCTAGCTTGTTGTTGCTAGATAATTTGTCCTGGGATATAAACATTGAGTTGTTATTTTACCTGAAATGCACAAGGTCCTCTACTCCGACAATTTATCCACACATAAAACAGTCAACTGAATCATTTCTAGTCATCTCTCCTCCTTCCAGGCTTTTTCATCTTTGAATTTATATGGGGATTGGCATCTAAACTTTCATAATATTACTACACCGACCGGCAACACAGTTCATCTTTCAATCACCCACGTGGGTATAACCAATAAGGAGGCGACGCGAGTGGTGTGGTCAGCCTATTAGCCTCTATGCTAGCCCAGGGATTGCCAACCCTCCTGGGCAGCTCCTGCAGGATTTTGTTTCAGTCTAACTTTAAACACATATGATCATATTAATTATCTCCTCCTCAGGATTAGCTGGTGTAGTTTGCTATAATATGACTAGGCCAAATGACTGGGTAGGTTAGATAGGATAGATTTAAACAACCATTGCTTCTTCATCTTACCTTCTGATAGGCTAAAGACATGTAGAACAGGTAGTGTATTTCAGACTTGATTTTCCCTTACAAAAATGTATCAACCCCTACAAAAATATCCATTAATTATAGACGGGTTGGCTGACAACTTCGCGATAACCACTCTGTTTTTCCCTATAGCTGTGCACGCGTCGTAGTTGCTAGTGGTAGCCCAGCAGTTAAGAGTGCTGGGCCAGTAACATAAAGGTTGCTGGTTCAGAGCCGGCAAGGTGGAATAATCTGCCGTTCTGCCCTTGAACAAGGCAGTTAATCCCTAACAACAACTTCTCCCAGGGCACCGATGCCTTGGACATTGATTAAGGCTGCCCCCCCGCACCTCTGATTCAGAGGGCTTGAGTTAAATGCGGAAGACACATTTCGGTTGAATGCTTTCCGTGATGTGCAACTGACTAGGTATCCCTTTCCCTAAACATCCAACCCGTCTATAATCCACATAATTCACATTTCCTGTTGCTGCAGGATTATTTTCCTGCTGTAGGAAACTGGCTAGAATTAAGATCCTACATACTGTATGTAGGTGAACTATCGCTCAATTATCCAATAATTTGAGATGTACAGGTGTGCCGCGGGGGTAGGGCCTAGGGCTACATTTTCTATTGCCTGAATAAAATTAACACCTGAAATGTAAACAATGTTGAAGGACTTTTCTAATCTGAGTTGGGTCCAAGTTGGCAACCGGTTCAACTGTCTACCCATGTACTGACCTGATCCAGTTCTCTGTGTTGTGTTGTTCTGCAGGAGTTCTATGAGCATGCTAAGACCCTATGGCAAGACGAGGGGGTGAAGGCCTGCTTCGAGAGATCCAATGAGTACCAGCTGATCGACTGTGCACAGTAGTAAGTACCCACCCACTCTTTGCCCCTTTATGAAACACACACACGCAGACTCAAACTTCAGGACAGGTTAAGTATACAGTGTGGCTGTTGATTTACTCTACAGTATGGCTGTTGATTTACTCTACAGTATGGCTGTTGATTTACTCTACTGCATGGCTGTTGATTTACTCTACAGTATGGCTGTTGATTTACTCTACAGTATGGCTGTTGATTTACTCTACAGTATGGCTGTTGTTTCAATCTACTGTATGGCTGTTGTTTCACTATACAGTATGGCTGTTGATTCACTCTACTGTATGGCTGTTGTTTCACTCTACAGTATGGCTGTTGATTTACTCTACAGTATGGCTGTTGATTTACTCTACTGTATGGCTGTTGTTTCACTATACAGTATGGCTGTTGATTCACTCTACTGTATGGTTGTTGTTTCACTCTACAGTATGGCTGTTGATTTACTCTACAGTATGGCTGTTGATTTACTCTACAGTATGGCTGTTTCAATCTACTGTATGGCTGTTGTTTCACTCTACAGTATGGCTGTTGATTCATTCTACAGTATGGCTGTTGTTTCACTCTACAGTATGGCTGTTGTTTCACTCTACTGTATGGCTGTTGTTTCAATCTACAGTATGGCTGTTGTTTCACTCTACAGTATGGCTGTTGTTTCACTCTACAGTATGGCTGTTGTTTCACTCTACTGTATGGCTGTTGATTCAATCTACAGTATGGCTGTTGTTTCACTATACAGTATGGCTGTTGATTCACTCTACAGTATGGCTGTTGATTTACTCTACTGTATGGCTGTTGTTTCAATCTACAGTATGGCTGTTGTTTCACTATACAGTATGGCTGTTGATTCACTCTACTGTATGGCTGTTGTTTCACTCTACAGTATGGCTGTTGATTTACTCTACAGTATGGCTGTTGATTTACTCTACAGTATGGCTGTTGTTTCAATCTACTGTATGGCTGTTGTTTCACTCTACAGTATGGCTGTTGATTCACTCTACTGTATGGCTGTTGTTTCACTCTACAGTATGGCTGTTGATTTACTCTACAGTATGGCTGTTGATTTACTCTACAGTATGGCTGTTGTCTCACTCTACAGCATGGCTGTTGATTCAATCTACAGTATGGCTGTTGTTTCACTATACAGTATGGCTGTTGATTCACTCTACTGTATGGCTGTTGATTTACTCTACAGTATGGCTGTTGATTTACTCTACAGTATGGCTGTTGTTTCAATCTACTGTATGGCTGTTGTTTCACTCTACAGTATGGCTGTTGATTCACTCTACAGTATGGCTGTTGTTTCACTCTACAGTATGGCTGTTGTTTCACTCTACTGTATGGCTGTTGTTTCAATCTACAGTATGGCTGTTGTTTCACTCTACAGCATGGCTGTTGATTCAATCTACAGTATGGCTGTTGTTTTTCTCTACGGTATGGCTGTTGTTTCTCTCTACAGAATGGCTGTTGTTTCACTCTACAGTATGGCTGTTGTTTCACTCTACAGTATGGCTGTTGTTTCACTCTACAGTATGGCTGTTGTTTCACTCTACTGTATGGCTGTTGTTTCAATCTACAGTATGGCTGTTGTTTCACTCTACAGTATGGCTGTTGTTTCACTCTACAGTATGGCTGTTGATTCACTCTACTGTATGGCTGTTGATTCACTCTACAGTATGGCTGTTGTTTCACTCTACAGTATGGCTGTTGATTCACTCTACAGTATGGCTGTTGATTCACTCTACAGTATGGCTGTTGTTTCACTCTACAGTATGGCTGTTGATTCACTCTACAGTATGGCTGTTGATTCACTCTACAGTATGGCTGTTGATTCACTCTACTGTATGGCTGTTGATTCACTCTACTGTATGGCTGTTGTTTCACTCTACAGTATGGCTGTTGTTTCACTCTACAGTATGGCTGTTGATTCAATCTACAGTATGGCTGTTGTTTCTCTCTATGGTATGGCTGTTGTTTCTCTCTACAGTATGGCTGTTTCACTCTACAGTATGGCTGTTGATTCACTCTACAGTATGGCTGTTGATTCACTCTACAGTATGGCTGTTGATTTACTCTACTGTATGGCTGTTGTTTCAATCTACAGTATGGCTGTTGATTCACTCTACAGTATGGCTGTTGATTCACTCTACAGTATGGCTGTTGATTCACTCTACAGTATGGCTGTTGATTCACTCTACAGTATGGCTGTTGATTCACTCTACTGTATGGCTGTTGATTCACTCTACAGTATGGCTGTTGATTCACTCTACAGTATGGCTGTTGATTCACTCTACAGTATGGCTGTTGATTTACTCTACAGTATGGCTGTTGATTCACTCTACTGTATGGCTGTTGATTCACTCTACTGTATGGCTGTTGATTCACTCTACAGTATGGCTGTTGATTCACTCTACAGTATGGCTGTTGATTCACTCTACAGTATGGCTGTTGTTTCACTCTACTGTATGGCTGTTGTTTCACTATACAGTATGGCTGTTGATTCACTCTACTGTATGGCTGTTGTTTCACTCTACAGTATGGCTGTTGATTTACTCTACTGTATGGCTGTTGTTTCACTATACAGTATGGCTGTTGATTTACTCTACAGTATGGCTGTTGATTTACTCTACAGTATGGCTGTTGTTTCAATCTACTGTATGGCTGTTGTTTCACTATACAGTATGGCTGTTGATTCACTCTACTGTATGGCTGTTGTTTCACTCTACAGTATGGCTGTTGATTTACTCTACAGTATGGCTGTTGATTTACTCTACAGTATGGCTGTTGTTTCAATCTACTGTATGGCTGTTGTTTCACTCTACAGTATGGCTGTTGATTCACTCTACAGTATGGCTGTTGTTTCACTCTACAGTATGGCTGTTGTTTCACTCTACTGTATGGCTGTTGTTTCAATCTACAGTATGGCTGTTGTTTCACTCTACAGTATGGCTGTTGTTTCACTCTACAGTATGGCTGTTGTTTCACTCTACTGTATGGCTGTTGATTCAATCTACAGTATGGCTGTTGATTCAATCTACAGTATGGCTGTTGATTCACTCTACAGTATGGCTGTTGATTTACTCTACTGTATGGCTGTTGTTTCAATCTACAGTATGGCTGTTGTTTCAATCTACAGTATGGCTGTTGTTTCACTCTACTGTATGGCTGTTGATTCACTCTACTGTATGGCTGTTGTTTCACTCTACAGTATGGCTGTTGATTTACTCTACAGTATGGCTGTTGTTTCAATCTACTGTATGGCTGTTGTTTCACTCTACAGTATGGCTGTTGATTCACTCTACTGTATGGCTGTTGTTTCACTCTACAGTATGGCTGTTGATTTACTCTACAGTATGGCTGTTGATTTACTCTACAGTATGGCTGTTGTTTCAATCTACTGTATGGCTGTTGTTTCACTCTACAGTATGGCTGTTGATTCACTCTACAGTATGGCTGTTGTTTCACTCTACAGTATGGCTGTTGTTTCACTCTACTGTATGGCTGTTGTTTCAATCTACAGTATGGCTGTTGTCTCACTCTACAGCATGGCTGTTGATTCAATCTACAGTATGGCTGTTGTTTCACTATACAGTATGGCTGTTGATTCACTCTACAGTATGGCTGTTGATTTACTCTACTGCATGGCTGTTGTTTCAATCTACAGTATGGCTGTTGTTTCACTATACAGTATGGCTGTTGATTCACTCTACTGTATGGCTGTTGTTTCACTCTACAGTATGGCTGTTGATTCACTCTACAGTATGGCTGTTGTTTCACTCTACAGTATGGCTGTTGTTTCAATCTACTGTATGGCTGTTTCAATCTACTGTATGGCTGTTGTTTCAATCTACAGTATGGCTGTTGTTTCACTCTACAGCATGGCTGTTGATTCAATCTACAGTATGGCTGTTGTTTTTCTCTACGGTATGGCTGTTGTTTCTCTCTACAGTATGGCTGTTGTTTCACTCTACAGTATGGCTGTTGTTTCACTCTACAGTATGGCTGTTGTTTCACTCTACTGTATGGCTGTTGTTTCAATCTACAGTATGGCTGTTGTTTCACTCTACAGTATGGCTGTTGATTCAATCTACAGTATGGCTGTTGTTTCTCTCTACGGTATGGCTGTTGTTTCTCTCTACGGTATGGCTGTTGTTTTTCTCTACGGTATGGCTGTTGTTTCTCTCTACGGTATGGCTGTTGTTTCACTCTACAATATGGCTGTTGTTTCACTCTACAGTATGGCTGTTGTTTCACTCTACTGTATGGCTGTTGTTTCAATCTACAGTATGGCTGTTGTTTCACTCTACAGTATGGCTGTTGATTCAATCTACAGTATGGCTGTTGTTTCTCTCTATGGTATGGCTGTTGTTTCTCTCTACAGTATGGCTGTTGTTTCACTCTACAGTATGGCTGTTGATTCACTCTACTGTATGGCTGTTGATTCACTCTACAGTATGGCTGTTGTTTCACTCTACTGTATGGCTGTTGTTTCAATCTACAGTATGGCTGTTGTTTCACTCTACAGTATGGCTGTTGTTTCACTCTACAGTATGGCTGTTGTTTCACTCTACTGTATGGCTGTTGATTCAATCTACAGTATGGCTGTTGATTCAATCTACAGTATGGCTGTTGATTCACTCTACAGTATGGCTGTTGATTTACTCTACTGTATGGCTGTTGTTTCAATCTACAGTATGGCTGTTGTTTCAATCTACAGTATGGCTGTTGTTTCACTCTACTGTATGGCTGTTGATTCACTCTACTGTATGGCTGTTGTTTCACTCTACAGTATGGCTGTTGATTTACTCTACAGTATGGCTGTTGTTTCAATCTACTGTATGGCTGTTGTTTCACTCTACAGTATGGCTGTTGATTCACTCTACTGTATGGCTGTTGTTTCACTCTACAGTATGGCTGTTGATTTACTCTACAGTATGGCTGTTGATTTACTCTACAGTATGGCTGTTGTTTCAATCTACTGTATGGCTGTTGTTTCACTCTACAGTATGGCTGTTGATTCACTCTACAGTATGGCTGTTGTTTCACTCTACAGTATGGCTGTTGTTTCACTCTACTGTATGGCTGTTGTTTCAATCTACAGTATGGCTGTTGTCTCACTCTACAGCATGGCTGTTGATTCAATCTACAGTATGGCTGTTGTTTCACTATACAGTATGGCTGTTGATTCACTCTACAGTATGGCTGTTGATTTACTCTACTGCATGGCTGTTGTTTCAATCTACAGTATGGCTGTTGTTTCACTATACAGTATGGCTGTTGATTCACTCTACTGTATGGCTGTTGTTTCACTCTACAGTATGGCTGTTGATTCACTCTACAGTATGGCTGTTGTTTCACTCTACAGTATGGCTGTTGTTTCAATCTACTGTATGGCTGTTTCAATCTACTGTATGGCTGTTGTTTCAATCTACAGTATGGCTGTTGTTTCACTCTACAGCATGGCTGTTGATTCAATCTACAGTATGGCTGTTGTTTTTCTCTACGGTATGGCTGTTGTTTCTCTCTACAGTATGGCTGTTGTTTCACTCTACAGTATGGCTGTTGTTTCACTCTACAGTATGGCTGTTGTTTCACTCTACTGTATGGCTGTTGTTTCAATCTACAGTATGGCTGTTGTTTCACTCTACAGTATGGCTGTTGATTCAATCTACAGTATGGCTGTTGTTTCTCTCTACGGTATGGCTGTTGTTTCTCTCTACGGTATGGCTGTTGTTTTTCTCTACGGTATGGCTGTTGTTTCTCTCTACGGTATGGCTGTTGTTTCACTCTACAGTATGGCTGTTGTTTCACTCTACAGTATGGCTGTTGTTTCACTCTACTGTATGGCTGTTGTTTCAATCTACAGTATGGCTGTTGTTTCACTCTACAGTATGGCTGTTGATTCAATCTACAGTATGGCTGTTGTTTCTCTCTATGGTATGGCTGTTGTTTCTCTCTACAGTATGGCTGTTGTTTCACTCTACAGTATGGCTGTTGATTCACTCTACTGTATGGCTGTTGATTCACTCTACAGTATGGCTGTTGTTTCACTCTACAGTATGGCTGTTGATTCAATCTACAGTATGGCTGTTGTTTCACTCTACAGTATGGCTGTTGTTTCACTCTACTGTATGGCTGTTGTTTCAATCTACAGTATGGCTGTTGTCTCACTCTACAGCATGGCTGTTGATTCAATCTACAGTATGGCTGTTGTTTCACTATACAGTATGGCTGTTGATTCACTCTACAGTATGGCTGTTGTTTCACTCTACAGTATGGCTGTTTCACTCTACTGTATGGCTGTTGTTTCAATCTACAGTATGGCTGTTGTTTCACTCTACAGCATGGCTGTTGATTCAATCTACAGTATGGCTGTTGTTTTTCTCTACGGTATGGCTGTTGTTTCTCTCTACGGTATGGCTGTTGTTTCTCTCTACAGTATGGCTGTTGTTTCACTCTACAGTATGGCTGTTGATTCACTCTACTGTATGGCTGTTGATTCACTCTACAGTATGGCTGTTGTTTCACTCTACAGTATGGCTGTTGATTCAATCTACAGTATGGCTGTTGTTTCACTCTACTGCATGGCTGTTGATTCACTCTACAGTATGGCTGTTGTTTCACTCTACAGTATGGCTGTTGATTCACTCTACTGTATGGCTGTTGATTCACTCTACAGTATGGCTGTTGTTTCACTCTACAGTATGGCTGTTGATTCACTCTACAGTATGGCTGTTGATTCACTCTACAGTATGGCTGTTGATTCACTCTACAGTATGGCTGTTGATTCACTCTACTGCATGGCTGTTGATTCACTCTACTGCATGGCTGTTGATTCACTCTACTGCATGGCTGTTGATTCACTCTACTGCATGGCTGTTGATTCACTCTACTGTATGGCTGTTGATTCACTCTACTGTATGGCTGTTGTTTCACTCTACAGTATGGCTGTTGATTCAATCTACAGTATGGCTGTTGTTTCTCTCTATGGTATGGCTGTTGTTTCTCTCTACAGTATGGCTGTTGTTTCTCTCTACAGTATGGCTGTTGTTTCACTCTACAGTATGGCTGTTGATTCACTCTACTGTATGGCTGTTGATTCACTCAACAGTATGGCTGTTGTTTCACTCTACAGTATGGCTGTTGATTCAATCTACAGTATGGCTGTTGATTCACTCTACAGTATGGCTGTTGTTTCACTCTACAGAATGGCTGTTGATTCAATCTACAGTATGGCTGTTGTTTCACTCTACTGCATGGCTGTTGATTCACTCTACAGTATGGCTGTTGATTTACTCTACAGTATGGCTGTTGATTCACTCTACAGTATGGCTGTTGTTTCACTCTACAGTATGGCTGTTGATTCACTCTACTGTATGGCTGTTGATTCACTCTACTGTATGGCTGTTGATTCACTCTACGGTATGGCTGTTGATTCACTCTACGGTATGGCTGTTGATTCACTCTACGGTATGGCTGTTGATTCACTCTACAGTATGGCTGTTGATTCACTCTACAGTATGGCTGTTGATTCACTCTACAGTATGGCTGTTGATTCACTCTACAGTATGGCTGTTGATTCACTCTACAGTATGGCTGTTGATTCACTCTACAGTATGGCTGTTGTTTCACTCTACAGTATGGCTGTTGATTCACTCTACTGTATGGCTGTTGATTCACTCTACGGTATGGCTGTTGATTCACTCTACGGTATGGCTGTTGATTCACTCTACGGTATGGCTGTTGATTCACTCTACGGTATGGCTGTTGATTCACTCTACGGTATGGCTGTTGATTCACTCTACAGTATGGCTGTTGATTTACTCTACTGTATGGCTGTTGTTTCAATCTACAGTATGGCTGTTGATTCACTCTACAGTATGGCTGTTGATTCACTCTACAGTATGGCTGTTGATTCACTCTACAGTATGGCTGTTGATTCACTCTACAGTATGGCTGTTGATTCACTCTACTGTATGGCTGTTGATTCACTCTACTGTATGGCTGTTGATTCACTCTACAGTATGGCTGTTGATTCACTCTACAGTATGGCTGTTGATTCACTCTACAGTATGGCTGTTGATTCACTCTACAGTATGGCTGTTGATTCACTCTACAGTATGGCTGTTGATTCACTCTACTGTATGGCTGTTGATTCACTCTACTGTATGGCTGTTGATTCACTCTACAGTATGGCTGTTGATTCACTCTACAGTATGGCTGTTGTTTCACTCTACTGTATGGCTGTTGTTTCACTCTACAGTATGGCTGTTGATTCACTCTACTGTATGGCTGTTGATTCACTCTACTGTATGGCTGTTGATTCACTCTACAGTATGGCTGTTGATTCACTCTACTGTATGGCTGTTGATTCACTCTACAGTATGGCTGTTGATTCACTCTACAGTATGGCTGTTGTTTCAATCTACTGTATGGCTGTTGTTTCACTCCACAGTATGGCTGTTGTTGAGATTGTGTTTTACAATAGCTTGATTTTTTATTTGTATGTGCTGGAGATCTGTGCATATTCCAATATATTTTCATTGTGGCTGTGTTGGGAGGGAGAGTGTTGGTTGTGTTGGGAGGGAGGGAGAGTGTTGGTTGTGTTGGGAGGGAGGGAGAGGGTTGGCTGTGTTGGGAGGGAGAGGGTTGGCTGTGTTGGGAGGGAGAGGGTTGGCTGTGTTGGGAGGGAGAGAGTTAGCTGTGTTGGGAGGGAGAGTTTTACAGTAGAGCTTACCTTTCCCTCATTGGCTCATAGCTTTTCATTTCTGGAATTGCTTCTTTTCTGTTTTTTTGTCTCTGTCAGACCTGACTATGTAATAAGTCTGGTCACATGAATCCAGAGTCGTTGGAAGGTGGATGCTCTTGGTGGGGGGGGCATTAAAGCTTTGCAGCAAGATGATCATGAAATCTCTCCCTTGTTTTGAAATGTGATTCTGGTTTGTTATTCTTAGCCCGGGGATGCGACCCGCTCCTGGACCGTCAAAGACAGACAGAAAGGCAGGAAGACGACAGACGGAGAGGCAGGCAGGTAGACGACAGTTAGGTGCAGGCTAAAGGGGAGAGACATATAGATGGAGGTCTTTCCTGCATTGCGGGGTATGTATATCAGCCCTCCTCCAGTCTCCCACACCCAGCAGCCCAGCCTGTGTTGTGGATCAGATGATGGGCTGGGTAGCCAGACCGGAAGTGCTCCCCTCCCCCCGCTGTGTACTTACGTAAACGGAGAAGCAGAGAAGGGGAGAGGGAGAGCTATTTTTAACTCAGGCTCGCTGCAGAAGGAGAAAGTGTGTGTGTGTGTGTGTGTGTGTGTGTGTGTGTGTGTGTGTGTGTGTGTGTGTGTGTGTGTGTGTGTGTGTGTGTGTGTGTGTGTGTGTGTGTGTGTGTGTGTGTGTGTGTGTGTGTGTGTGTGTGTGTGTGTGTGTGTGTGTGTGTGTGTGTGTGTGTGTGTGTGTGTGTGTTGGGGAAAGAGAGACAACTTTAGCATCAATGATGAAGGTGTCGGCATGGAATGAAAATCTGTCTGGGTTAGTGAGGGAAAGTAAAGACCCTCCCTTGGTAGTGTTCCCCCGTCTCTGTGTCAGTGATAAGGACTTGGTAGTGTTCCCCCGTCTCTGTGTCAGTGAGAAGGACTTGGTAGTGTTCCCCCGTCTCTGTGGCAGTGATAAGGACTTGGTAGTATCCCCCCTCTCTGTGTCAGTGAGAAGGACTTGGTAGTATCCCCCGTCTCTGTGTCAGTGATAAGGACTTGGTAGTATCCCCCCTCTCTGTGTCAGTGAGAAGGACTTGGTAGTATCCCCCCTCTCTGTGTCAGTGATAAGGACTTGGTAGTGTTCCCCCGTCTCTGTGTCAGTAATAAGGACTTGGTAGTGTTCCCCCTCTCTGTGTCAGTGAGAAGGACTTGGTAGTATCCCCCCTCTCTGTGTCAGTGATAAGGACTTGGTAGTGTTCCCCCGTCTCTGTGTCAGTGATAAGGACTTGGTAGTGTCCCCCGTCTCTGTGTCAGTGATAAGGAATTGGTAGTGTTCCCCCGTCTCTGTGTCAGTGATAAGGACTTGGTAGTGTTCCCCCGTCTCTGTGTCAGTGATAAGGACTTGGTAGTGTTCCCCCGTCTCTGTGTCAGTGATAAGGACTTGGTAGTGTTCCCCCGTCTCTGTGTCAGTGATAAGGACTTGGTAGTGTTCCCCCGTCTCTGTGTCAGTGATAAGGACTTGGTAGTGTTCCCCCGTCTCTGTGTCAGTGATAAGGACTTGATAGTGTTCCCCCTCTCTGTGTCAGTAATAAGGACTTGGTAGTGTTCCCCCGTCTCTGTGTCAGTGATAAGGACTTGGTAGTGTTCCCCCGTCTCTGTGTCAGTGATAAGGACTTGGTAGTATCCCCCCTCTCTGTGTCAGTGATAAGGACTTGGTAGTGTCCCCCGTCTCTGTGTCAGTGATAAGGACTTGGTAGTGTTCCCCCGTCTCTGTGTCAGTGATAAGGACTTGGTAGAGTTCCCCCGTCTCTGTGTCACTGATAAGGACTTGGTAGTGTTCCCCCGTCTCTGTGTCAGTGATAAGGACTTGGTAGTGTTCCCCCGTCTCTGTGTCAGTGATAAGGACTTGGTAGAGTTCCCCCGTCTCTGTGTCACTGATAAGGACTTGGTAGTGTTCCCCCGTCTCTGTGTCAGTGATAAGGACTTGGTAGTGTTCCCCCGTCTCTGTGTCAGTGATAAGGACTTGGTAGTGTTCCCCCGTCTCTGTGTCAGTGATAAGGACTTGGTAGTGTTCCCCCGTCTCTGTGTCAGTGATAAGGACTTGGTAGTATCCCCCCTCTCTGTGTCAGTGATAAGGACTTGGTAGTGTTCCCCCGTCTCTGTGTCAGTGATAACGACTGGGTAATTGTCCCCTGTCTCTGTGGCAGTGATAAGGACTTGATAGTGTTCCCCCTCTCTGTGTCAGTGAGAAGGACTTGGTAGTGTTCCCCCTCTCTGTGTCAGTGATAAGGAGTTGGTGGTATCCCCCTCTATGTGGCAGTGATAAGGACTTGGTAGTGTTTCCCCCTCTCTGTGGCAGAGATAAGGACTTGGTGGTATCCCCCTCTGTGGCAGTGATAAGGCCTTGGTAGTGTTCCCCCTCTCTGTGTCATTGATAAGGACTTGGTAGTGTTTCCCCCTCTCTGTGGCAGAGATAAGGACTTGGTAGTGTTCCCCCCTCTCTGTGGTGGCGATAAGGACTTGGTAGTGTTCCCCCTCTCTGTGGTGGTGACAAGGACTTGGTAGTGTTCCCCCTCTCTGTGTCAGTGAGAAGGACTTGGTAGTGTTCCCCCGTCTCTGTGTCAGTGATAAGAACTTGGTGGTATCCCCCTCTATGTGGCAGTGATAAGGACTTGGTAGTGTTCCCCCTCTCTGTGGTGGTGATAAGGACTTGGTAGTGTTCCCCCGTCTCTGTGGTGGTGATAAGGACTTGGTGGTATCCCCCTCTCTGTGGCAGAGATAAGGACTTGGTAGTGTTTCCCCCTCTCTGTGGTGGTGATAAGGACTTGGTAGTGTCCCCCGTCTCTGTGTCAGTGATAAGGACTTGGTAGTGTTCCCCCGTCTCTGTGTCAGTGATAAGGACTTGGTAGTGTTCCCCCGTCTCTGTGTCAGTGATAAGGACTTGGTAGTGTTCCCCCGTCTCTGTGTCAGTGATAAGGACTTGGTAGTGTTCCCCCGTCTCTGTGTCAGTGATAAGGACTTGGTAGTGTTCCCCCGTCTCTGTGTCAGTGATAAGGACTTGGTAGTATCCCCCCTTTCTGTGTCAGTGATAAGGACTTGATAGTGTTCCCCCTCTCTGTGTCAGTGATAAGGACTTGGTAGTGTTCCCCCGTCTCTGTGTCAGTGATAAGGACTTGGTAGTGTTCCCCCGTCTCTGTGTCAGTGATAAGGACTTGGTAGTATCCCCCCTCTCTGTGTCAGTGATAAGGACTTGGTAGTGTTCCCCCGTCTCTGTGTCAGTGATAAGGACTTGGTAGTGTTCCCCCGTCTCTGTGTCAGTGATAAGGACTTGGTAGTGTTCCCCCGTCTCTGTGTCAGTGATAAGGACTTGGTAGTATCCCCCCTCTCTGTGGCAGTGATAACGACTGGGTAATTGTCCCCTGTCTCTGTGGCAGTGATAAGGACTTGATAGTGTTCCCCCTCTCTGTGTCAGTGAGAAGGACTTGGTAGTGTTCCCCCTCTATGTGGCAGTGATAAGGACTTGGTAGTGTTCCCCCCTCTCTGTGGTGGTGATAAGGACTTGGTAGTGTTCCCCCGTCTCTGTGGTGGTGATAAGGACTTGGTGGTATCCCCCTCTCTGTGGCAGAGATAAGGACTTGGTAGTGTTTCCCCCTCTCTGTGGTGGTGATAAGGACTTGGTAGTGTCCCCCGTCTCTGTGTCAGTGATAAGGACTTGGTAGTGTTCCCCCGTCTCTGTGTCAGTGATAAGGACTTGGTAGTGTTCCCCCGTCTCTGTGTCAGTGATAAGGACTTGGTAGTGTTCCCCCGTCTCTGTGTCAGTGATAAGGACTTGGTAGTGTTCCCCCGTCTCTGTGTCAGTGATAAGGATTTGGTAGTATCCCCCCTTTCTGTGTCAGTGATAAGGACTTGATAGTGTTCCCCCTCTCTGTGTCAGTGATAAGGACTTGGTAGTGTTCCCCCGTCTCTGTGTCAGTGATAAGGACTTGGTAGTGTTCCCCCGTCTCTGTGTCAGTGATAAGGACTTGGTAGTATCCCCCCTCTCTGTGTCAGTGATAAGGACTTGGTAGTGTTCCCCCGTCTCTGTGTCAGTGATAAGGACTTGGTAGTATCCCCCCTCTCTGTGGCAGTGATAACGACTGGGTAATTGTCCCCCGTCTCTGTGGCAGTGATAAGGACTTGATAGTGTTCCCCCTCTCTGTGTCAGTGAGAAGGACTTGGTAGTGTTCCCCCTCTCTGTGTCAGTGATAAGGAGTTGGTGGTATCCCCCTCTATGTGGCAGTGATAAGGACTTGGTAGTGTTTCCCCCTCTCTGTGGCAGAGATAAGGACTTGGTGGTATCCCCCTCTATGTGGCAGTGATAAGGCCTTGGTAGTGTTCCCCCTCTCTGTGTCAGTGATAAGGACTTGGTAGTGTTTCCCCCTCTCTGTGGCAGAGATAAGGACTTGGTAGTGTTCCCCCCTCTCTGTGGTGGCGATAAGGACTTGGTAGTGTTCCCCCTCTCTGTGGTGGTGACAAGGACTTGGTAGTGTTCCCCCTCTCTGTGTCAGTGAGAAGGACTTGGTAGTGTTCCCCCGTCTCTGTGTCAGTGATAAGAACTTGGTGGTATCCCCCTCTATGTGTCAGTGATAAGGACTTGGTAGTGTTCCCCCGTCTCTGTGTCAGTGATAAGGACTTGGTAGTATCCCCCCTCTCTGTGGCAGTGATAACGACTGGGTAATTGTCCCCTGTCTCTGTGGCAGTGATAAGGACTTGATAGTGTTCCCCCTCTCTGTGTCAGTGAGAAGGACTTGGTAGTGTTCCCCCGTCTCTGTGGTGGTGATAAGGACTTGGTGGTATCCCCCTCTCTGTGGCAGAGATAAGGACTTGGTAGTGTTTCCCCCTCTCTGTGGTGGTGATAAGGACTTGGTAGTGTCCCCCGTCTCTGTGTCAGTGATAAGGACTTGGTAGTGTTCCCCCGTCTCTGTGTCAGTGATAAGGACTTGGTAGTGTTCCCCCGTCTCTGTGTCAGTGATAAGGACTTGGTAGTGTTCCCCCGTCTCTGTGTCAGTGATAAGGACTTGGTAGTGTTCCCCCGTCTCTGTGTCAGTGATAAGGACTTGGTAGTGTTCCCCCGTCTCTGTGTCAGTGATAAGGACTTGGTAGTATCCCCCCTTTCTGTGTCAGTGATAAGGACTTGATAGTGTTCCCCCTCTCTGTGTCAGTGATAAGGACTTGGTAGTGTTCCCCCGTCTCTGTGTCAGTGATAAGGACTTGGTAGTGTTCCCCCGTCTCTGTGTCAGTGATAAGGACTTGGTAGTATCCCCCCTCTCTGTGTCAGTGATAAGGACTTGGTAGTGTTCCCCCGTCTCTGTGTCAGTGATAAGGACTTGGTAGTATCCCCCCTCTCTGTGGCAGTGATAACGACTGGGTAATTGTCCCCCGTCTCTGTGGCAGTGATAAGGACTTGATAGTGTTCCCCCTCTCTGTGTCAGTGAGAAGGACTTGGTAGTGTTCCCCCTCTCTGTGTCAGTGATAAGGAGTTGGTGGTATCCCCCTCTATGTGGCAGTGATAAGGACTTGGTAGTGTTTCCCCCTCTCTGTGGCAGAGATAAGGACTTGGTGGTATCCCCCTCTATGTGGCAGTGATAAGGCCTTGGTAGTGTTCCCCCCTCTCTGTGGCAGAGATAAGGACTTGGTAGTGTTCCCCCCTCTCTGTGGTGGCGATAAGGACTTGGTAGTGTTCCCCCTCTCTGTGGTGGTGACAAGGACTTGGTAGTGTTCCCCCTCTCTGTGTCAGTGAGAAGGACTTGGTAGTGTTCCCCCGTCTCTGTGTCAGTGATAAGAACTTGGTGGTATCCCCCTCTATGTGGCAGTGATAAGGACTTGGTAGTGTTCCCCCTCTCTGTGGTGGTGATAAGGACTTGGTAGTGTTCCCCTGTCTCTGTGGTGGTGATAAGGACTTGGTGGTATCCCCCTCTCTGTGGCAGAGATAAGGACTTGGTAGTGTTTCCCCCTCTCTGTGGTGGTGATAAGGACTTGGTAGTGTTCCCCCCTCTCTGTGGTGGTGATAAGGACTTGGTAGTGTTTCCCCCTCTCTGTGGTGGTGATAAGGACTTGGTAGTGTTCCCCCCTCTCTGTGGCAGAGATAAGGACTTGGTAGTGTTCCCCCCTCTCTGTGTCAGGGATAAGGACTTGGTGGTATCCCCCTCTATGTGGCAGTGATAAGGACTTGGTAGTGTTCCCCCCTCTCTGTGGTGGCGATAAGGACTTGGTAGTGTTCCCCCCTCTCTGTGATGGTGATAAGGACTTGGTGGTATCCCCCTCTATGTGGCGGTGATAAGGACTTGGTAGTGTTTCCCCCTCTCTGTGGTGGTGATAAGGACTTGGTAGTGTTCTCCCCTCTCTGTGGTGGTGATAAGGACTTGGTAGTGTTCCCCCCTCTTTGTGGTGGTGATAAGGACTTGGTAGTGTTCCCCCGTCTCTGTGTCAGTGATAAGGACTTGGTAGTGTTCCCCCGTCTCTGTGTCAGTGATAAGGACTTGGTAGTATCCCCCCTTTCTGTGTCAGTGATAAGGACTTGATAGTGTTCCCCCTCTCTGTGTCAGTGATAAGGACTTGGTAGTGTTCCCCCGTCTCTGTGTCAGTGATAAGGACTTGGTAGTGTTCCCCCGTCTCTGTGTCAGTGATAAGGACTTGGTAGTATCCCCCCTCTCTGTGTCAGTGATAAGGACTTGGTAGTGTTCCCCCGTCTCTGTGTCAGTGATAAGGACTTGGTAGTATCCCCCCTCTCTGTGGCAGTGATAACGACTGGGTAATTGTCCCCCGTCTCTGTGGCAGTGATAAGGACTTGATAGTGTTCCCCCTCTCTGTGTCAGTGAGAAGGACTTGGTAGTGTTCCCCCTCTCTGTGTCAGTGATAAGGAGTTGGTGGTATCCCCCTCTATGTGGCAGTGATAAGGACTTGGTAGTGTTTCCCCCTCTCTGTGGCAGAGATAAGGACTTGGTGGTATCCCCCTCTATGTGGCAGTGATAAGGCCTTGGTAGTGTTCCCCCTCTCTGTGTCAGTGATAAGGACTTGGTAGTGTTTCCCCCTCTCTGTGGCAGAGATAAGGACTTGGTAGTGTTCCCCCCTCTCTGTGGTGGCGATAAGGACTTGGTAGTGTTCCCCCTCTCTGTGGTGGTGACAAGGACTTGGTAGTGTTCCCCCTCTCTGTGTCAGTGAGAAGGACTTGGTAGTGTTCCCCCGTCTCTGTGTCAGTGATAAGAACTTGGTGGTATCCCCCTCTATGTGTCAGTGATAAGGACTTGGTAGTGTTCCCCCGTCTCTGTGTCAGTGATAAGGACTTGGTAGTGTTCCCCCGTCTCTGTGTCAGTGATAAGGACTTGGTAGTATCCCCCCTCTCTGTGGCAGTGATAACGACTGGGTAATTGTCCCCTGTCTCTGTGGCAGTGATAAGGACTTGATAGTGTTCCCCCTCTCTGTGTCAGTGAGAAGGACTTGGTAGTGTTCCCCCTCTCTGTGGCAGTGATAAGGACTTGGTAGTGTTCCCCCCTCTCTGTGGTGGTGATAAGGACTTGGTAGTGTTCCCCCGTCTCTGTGGTGGTGATAAGGACTTGGTGGTATCCCCCTCTCTGTGGCAGAGATAAGGACTTGGTAGTGTTTCCCCCTCTCTGTGGTGGTGATAAGGACTTGGTAGTGTCCCCCGTCTCTGTGTCAGTGATAAGGACTTGGTAGTGTTCCCCCGTCTCTGTGTCAGTGATAAGGACTTGGTAGTGTTCCCCCGTCTCTGTGTCAGTGATAAGGACTTGGTAGTGTTCCCCCGTCTCTGTGTCAGTGATAAGGACTTGGTAGTGTTCCCCCGTCTCTGTGTCAGTGATAAGGACTTGGTAGTGTTCCCCCGTCTCTGTGTCAGTGATAAGGACTTGGTAGTATCCCCCCTTTCTGTGTCAGTGATAAGGACTTGATAGTGTTCCCCCTCTCTGTGTCAGTGATAAGGACTTGGTAGTGTTCCCCCGTCTCTGTGTCAGTGATAAGGACTTGGTAGTGTTCCCCCGTCTCTGTGTCAGTGATAAGGACTTGGTAGTATCCCCCCTCTCTGTGTCAGTGATAAGGACTTGGTAGTGTTCCCCCGTCTCTGTGTCAGTGATAAGGACTTGGTAGTATCCCCCCTCTCTGTGGCAGTGATAACGACTGGGTAATTGTCCCCCGTCTCTGTGGCAGTGATAAGGACTTGATAGTGTTCCCCCTCTCTGTGTCAGTGAGAAGGACTTGGTAGTGTTCCCCCTCTCTGTGTCAGTGATAAGGAGTTGGTGGTATCCCCCTCTATGTGGCAGTGATAAGGACTTGGTAGTGTTTCCCCCTCTCTGTGGCAGAGATAAGGACTTGGTGGTATCCCCCTCTATGTGGCAGTGATAAGGCCTTGGTAGTGTTCCCCCTCTCTGTGTCAGTGATAAGGACTTGGTAGTGTTTCCCCCTCTCTGTGGCAGAGATAAGGACTTGGTAGTGTTCCCCCCTCTCTGTGGTGGCGATAAGGACTTGGTAGTGTTCCCCCTCTCTGTGGTGGTGACAAGGACTTGGTAGTGTTCCCCCTCTCTGTGTCAGTGAGAAGGACTTGGTAGTGTTCCCCCTCTCTGTGGTGGTGATAAGGACTTGGTAGTGTTCCCCCGTCTCTGTGGTGGTGATAAGGACTTGGTGGTATCCCCCTCTCTGTGGCAGAGATAAGGACTTGGTAGTGTTTCCCCCTCTCTGTGGTGGTGATAAGGACTTGGTAGTGTCCCCCGTCTCTGTGTCAGTGATAAGGACTTGGTAGTGTTCCCCCGTCTCTGTGTCAGTGATAAGGACTTGGTAGTGTTCCCCCGTCTCTGTGTCAGTGATAAGGACTTGGTAGTGTTCCCCCGTCTCTGTGTCAGTGATAAGGACTTGGTAGTGTTCCCCCGTCTCTGTGTCAGTGATAAGGACTTGGTAGTGTTCCCCCGTCTCTGTGTCAGTGATAAGGACTTGGTAGTATCCCCCCTTTCTGTGTCAGTGATAAGGACTTGATAGTGTTCCCCCTCTCTGTGTCAGTGATAAGGACTTGGTAGTGTTCCCCCGTCTCTGTGTCAGTGATAAGGACTTGGTAGTGTTCCCCCGTCTCTGTGTCAGTGATAAGGACTTGGTAGTATCCCCCCTCTCTGTGTCAGTGATAAGGACTTGGTAGTGTTCCCCCGTCTCTGTGTCAGTGATAAGGACTTGGTAGTATCCCCCCTCTCTGTGGCAGTGATAACGACTGGGTAATTGTCCCCCGTCTCTGTGGCAGTGATAAGGACTTGATAGTGTTCCCCCTCTCTGTGTCAGTGAGAAGGAGTTGGTGGTATCCCCCTCTATGTGGCAGTGATAAGGACTTGGTAGTGTTTCCCCCTCTCTGTGTCAGAGATAAGGACTTGGTGGTATCCCCCTCTATGTGGCAGTGATAAGGCCTTGGTAGTGTTCCCCCCTCTCTGTGGCAGAGATAAGGACTTGGTAGTGTTCCCCCCTCTCTGTGGTGGCGATAAGGACTTGGTAGTGTTCCCCCTCTCTGTGGTGGTGACAAGGACTTGGTAGTGTTCCCCCTCTCTGTGTCAGTGAGAAGGACTTGGTAGTGTTCCCCCGTCTCTGTGTCAGTGATAAGAACTTGGTGGTATCCCCCTCTATGTGGCAGTGATAAGGACTTGGTAGTGTTCCCCCTCTCTGTGGTGGTGATAAGGACTTGGTAGTGTTCCCCCGTCTCTGTGGTGGTGATAAGGACTTGGTGGTATCCCCCTCTCTGTGGCAGAGATAAGGACTTGGTAGTGTTTCCCCCTCTCTGTGGTGGTGATAAGGACTTGGTAGTGTTCCCCCCTCTCTGTGGTGGTGATAAGGACTTGGTAGTGTTTCCCCCTCTCTGTGGTGGTGATAAGGACTTGGTAGTGTTCCCCCCTCTCTGTGGCAGAGATAAGGACTTGGTAGTGTTCCCCCCTCTCTGTGTCAGGGATAAGGACTTGGTGGTATCCCCCTCTCTGTGGTGGTGATAAGGACTTGGTAGTGTTTCCCCCTCTCTGTGGTGGTGATAAGGACTTGGTAGTGTTCCCCCCTCTCTGTGGTGGCGATAAGGACTTGGTAGTGTTCCCCCCTCTCTGTGATGGTGATAAGGACTTGGTGGTATCCCCCTCTATGTGGCAGTGATAAGGACTTGGTAGTGTTTCCCCCTCTCTGTGGTGGTGATAAGGACTTGGTAGTGTTCTCCCCTCTCTGTGGTGGTGATAAGGACTTGGTAGTGTTCCCCCCTCTTTGTGGTGGTGATAAGGACTTGGTAGTGTTCCCCCGTCTCTGTGTCAGTGATAAGGACTTGGTAGTGTTCCCCCGTCTCTGTGTCAGTGATAAGGACTTGGTAGTATCCCCCCTTTCTGTGTCAGTGATAAGGACTTGATAGTGTTCCCCCTCTCTGTGTCAGTGATAAGGACTTGGTAGTGTTCCCCCGTCTCTGTGTCAGTGATAAGGACTTGGTAGTGTTCCCCCGTCTCTGTGTCAGTGATAAGGACTTGGTAGTATCCCCCCTCTCTGTGTCAGTGATAAGGACTTGGTAGTGTTCCCCCGTCTCTGTGTCAGTGATAAGGACTTGGTAGTATCCCCCCTCTCTGTGGCAGTGATAACGACTGGGTAGTATCCCCCCTCTCTGTGGCAGTGATAACGACTGGGTAATTGTCCCCCGTCTCTGTGGCAGTGATAAGGACTTGATAGTGTTCCCCCTCTCTGTGTCAGTGAGAAGGACTTGGTAGTGTTCCCCCTCTCTGTGTCAGTGATAAGGAGTTGGTGGTATCCCCCTCTATGTGGCAGTGATAAGGACTTGGTAGTGTTTCCCCCTCTCTGTGGCAGAGATAAGGACTTGGTGGTATCCCCCTCTATGTGGCAGTGATAAGGCCTTGGTAGTGTTCCCCCTCTCTGTGTCAGTGATAAGGACTTGGTAGTGTTTCCCCCTCTCTGTGGCAGAGATAAGGACTTGGTAGTGTTCCCCCCTCTCTGTGGTGGCGATAAGGACTTGGTAGTGTTCCCCCTCTCTGTGGTGGTGACAAGGACTTGGTAGTGTTCCCCCTCTCTGTGTCAGTGATAAGGACTTGGTAGTGTTCCCCCGTCTCTGTGTCAGTGATAAGAACTTGGTGGTATCCCCCTCTATGTGTCAGTGATAAGGACTTGGTAGTGTTCCCCCGTCTCTGTGTCAGTGATAAGGACTTGGTAGTGTTCCCCCGTCTCTGTGTCAGTGATAAGGACTTGGTAGTATCCCCCCTCTCTGTGGCAGTGATAACGACTGGGTAATTGTCCCCTGTCTCTGTGGCAGTGATAAGGACTTGATAGTGTTCCCCCTCTCTGTGTCAGTGAGAAGGACTTGGTAGTGTTCCCCCTCTATGTGGCAGTGATAAGGACTTGGTAGTGTTCCCCCCTCTCTGTGGTGGTGATAAGGACTTGGTAGTGTTCCCCCGTCTCTGTGGTGGTGATAAGGACTTGGTGGTATCCCCCTCTCTGTGGCAGAGATAAGGACTTGGTAGTGTTTCCCCCTCTCTGTGGTGGTGATAAGGACTTGGTAGTGTCCCCCGTCTCTGTGTCAGTGATAAGGACTTGGTAGTGTTCCCCCGTCTCTGTGTCAGTGATAAGGACTTGGTAGTGTTCCCCCGTCTCTGTGTCAGTGATAAGGACTTGGTAGTGTTCCCCCGTCTCTGTGTCAGTGATAAGGACTTGGTAGTGTTCCCCCGTCTCTGTGTCAGTGATAAGGACTTGGTAGTGTTCCCCCGTCTCTGTGTCAGTGATAAGGACTTGGTAGTATCCCCCCTTTCTGTGTCAGTGATAAGGACTTGATAGTGTTCCCCCTCTCTGTGTCAGTGATAAGGACTTGGTAGTGTTCCCCCGTCTCTGTGTCAGTGATAAGGACTTGGTAGTGTTCCCCCGTCTCTGTGTCAGTGATAAGGACTTGGTAGTATCCCCCCTCTCTGTGTCAGTGATAAGGACTTGGTAGTGTTCCCCCGTCTCTGTGTCAGTGATAAGGACTTGGTAGTATCCCCCCTCTCTGTGGCAGTGATAACGACTGGGTAATTGTCCCCCGTCTCTGTGGCAGTGATAAGGACTTGATAGTGTTCCCCCTCTCTGTGTCAGTGAGAAGGACTTGGTAGTGTTCCCCCTCTCTGTGTCAGTGATAAGGAGTTGGTGGTATCCCCCTCTATGTGGCAGTGATAAGGACTTGGTAGTGTTTCCCCCTCTCTGTGGCAGAGATAAGGACTTGGTGGTATCCCCCTCTATGTGGCAGTGATAAGGCCTTGGTAGTGTTCCCCCTCTCTGTGTCAGTGATAAGGACTTGGTAGTGTTTCCCCCTCTCTGTGGCAGAGATAAGGACTTGGTAGTGTTCCCCCCTCTCTGTGGTGGCGATAAGGACTTGGTAGTGTTCCCCCTCTCTGTGGTGGTGACAAGGACTTGGTAGTGTTCCCCCTCTCTGTGTCAGTGAGAAGGACTTGGTAGTGTTCCCCCGTCTCTGTGTCAGTGATAAGAACTTGGTGGTATCCCCCTCTATGTGGCAGTGATAAGGACTTGGTAGTGTTCCCCCTCTCTGTGGTGGTGATAAGGACTTGGTAGTGTTCCCCCGTCTCTGTGGTGGTGATAAGGACTTGGTGGTATCCCCCTCTCTGTGGCAGAGATAAGGACTTGGTAGTGTTTCCCCCTCTCTGTGGTGGTGATAAGGACTTGGTAGTGTTCCCCCCTCTCTGTGGTGGTGATAAGGACTTGGTAGTGTTTCCCCCTCTCTGTGGTGGTGATAAGGACTTGGTAGTGTTCCCCCCTCTCTGTGGCAGAGATAAGGACTTGGTAGTGTTCCCCCCTCTCTGTGTCAGGGATAAGGACTTGGTGGTATCCCCCTCTATGTGGCAGTGATAAGGACTTGGTAGTGTTCCCCCCTCTCTGTGGTGGCGATAAGGACTTGGTAGTGTTCCCCCCTCTCTGTGATGGTGATAAGGACTTGGTGGTATCCCCCTCTATGTGGCAGTGATAAGGACTTGGTAGTGTTTCCCCCTCTCTGTGGTGGTGATAAGGACTTGGTAGTGTTCTCCCCTCTCTGTGGTGGTGATAAGGACTTGGTAGTGTTCCCCCCTCTTTGTGGTGGTGATAAGGACTTGGTAGTGTTCCCCCGTCTCTGTGTCAGTGATAAGGACTTGGTAGTGTTTCCCCCTCTCTGTGGCAGAGATAAGGACTTGGTAGTGTTCCCCCCTATCTGTGGCAGTGATAAGGACCTGGTAGTGTTCCCCCTCTCTGTCTCAGTGATAAGGACCTGGTAGTGTTCCCCCCTCTCTGTGTCAGTGATAAGGACATGGTAGTCTTCCCCCCTCTCTGTGTCAGTGATAAGGACCTGGTAGTGTTCCCCCCTCTCTGTGTCAGTGATAAGGACATGGTAGTATTCCCCCCTCTCTGTGTCAGTGATAAGGACCTGGTAGTGTTCCCCCCTCTCTGTCTCAGTGATAAGGACATGGTAGTATTCCCCCCTCCCTGTGTCAGTGATAAGGACCTGGTAGTGTTCCCCCCTCTCTGTATCAGTGATAAGGACCTGGTAGTGTTCCCCCCTCTCTGTCTCAGTGATAAGGACTTGGTAGTGTTTCCCCCTTTCTGTGGCAGAGATAAGGACTTGGTAGTTTTCCCCCCTCTCTGTGGCGGTGATAAGGACTTGGTAGTGTTCCCCCCTCTCTGTGGCAGACATAAGGACTTGGTAGTGTTCCCCCTCTCTGTGGCAACGTTAAGGACTTGGTAGTGTTCCCCCCTCTCTTTGGCAGCGATAAGGACTTGGTAGTATTCCCCCCTCTCTGTGTCAGCGATAAGCACTTGGTAGAATCCCCCCCTCTCTGTCTCTGTGATAAGGACTTGGTAGTATTCCCTTGTGTCTGTGTCAGTGATAAGGACTGGGTAGTATATTCCCCCTCTCTGTGGTGGTGATAAGGACTTGGTAGTGTTCCAACGTCTCTCTGGCAGTGATAAGGACTTGGTAGTGTTCTCCCGTCTCTGTGTCAGTAATAAGGACCTGGTAGTGTTCCCCCCTCTCTGTGGCAGAGATAAGGACTTTGTAGTGTTCCCCCCTATCTGTGGCAGTGATAAGGACCTGGTAGTGTTCCCCCCTCTCTGTCTCAGTGATAAGGACCTGGTAGTGTTCCCCCCCCTCTGTGTCAGTGATAAGGACATGGTAGTGTTCCCCCCTCTCTGTGTCAGTGATAAGGACCTGGTAGTGTTCCCCCCTCTCTGTCTCAGTGATAAGGACATGGTATTATTCCCCCCTCCCTGTGTCAGTGATAAGGACCTGGTAGTGTTCCCCCCTCTCTGTATCAGTGATAAGGGCCTGGTAGTGTTCCCCCCTCTCTGTCTCAGTGATAAGGACTTGGTAGTGTTTCCCCCTCTCTGTGGCAGAGATAAGGACTTGGTAGTTTCTCCCCCTCTCTGTGGCGGTGATAAGGACTTGGTAGTGTTCCCCCCTCTCTGTGGCAGACATAAGGACTTGGTAGTGTTCCCCCTCTCTGTGGCAACTTTAAGGACTTGGTAGTGTTCCCCCCTCTCTGTGGCAGAGATAAGGACTTGGTAGTGTTCCCCCCTCTCTGTGGTGGCGATAAGGACTTGGTAGTGTTCCCCCTCTCTGTGGTGGTGACAAGGACTTGGTAGTGTTCCCCCTCTCTGTGTCAGTGAGAAGGACTTGGTAGTGTTCCCCCGTCTCTGTGTCAGTGATAAGAACTTGGTGGTATCCCCCTCTATGTGGCAGTGATAAGGACTTGGTAGTGTTCCCCCTCTCTGTGGTGGTGATAAGGACTTGGTAGTGTTCCCCCGTCTCTGTGGTGGTGATAAGGACTTGGTGGTATCCCCCTCTCTGTGGCAGAGATAAGGACTTGGTAGTGTTTCCCCCTCTCTGTGGTGGTGATAAGGACTTGGTAGTGTTCCCCCCTCTCTGTGGTGGTGATAAGGACTTTGGTAGTGTTTCCCCCTCTCTGTGGTGGTGATAAGGACTTGGTAGTGTTCCCCCCTCTCTGTGGCAGAGATAAGGACTTGGTAGTGTTCCCCCCTCTCTGTGTCAGGGATAAGGACTTGGTGGTATCCCCCTCTATGTGGCAGTGATAAGGACTTGGTAGTGTTCCCCCCTCTCTGTGGTGGTGATAAGGACTTGGTAGTGTTCCCCCGTCTCTGTGGTGGTGATAAGGACTTGGTGGTATCCCCCTCTCTGTGGCAGAGATAAGGACTTGGTAGTGTTTCCCCCTCTCTGTGGTGGTGATAAGGACTTGGTAGTGTCCCCCGTCTCTGTGTCAGTGATAAGGACTTGGTAGTGTTCCCCCGTCTCTGTGTCAGTGATAAGGACTTGGTAGTGTTCCCCCGTCTCTGTGTCAGTGATAAGGACTTGGTAGTGTTCCCCCGTCTCTGTGTCAGTGATAAGGACTTGGTAGTGTTCCCCCGTCTCTGTGTCAGTGATAAGGACTTGGTAGTATCCCCCCTCTCTGTGTCAGTGATAAGGACTTGGTAGTGTTCCCCCGTCTCTGTGTCAGTGATAAGGACTTGGTAGTGTTCCCCCGTCTCTGTGTCAGTGATAAGGACTTGGTAGTGTTCCCCCGTCTCTGTGTCAGTGATAAGGACTTGGTAGTATCCCCCCTCTCTGTGGCAGTGATAACGACTGGGTAATTGTCCCCTGTCTCTGTGGCAGTGATAAGGACTTGATAGTGTTCCCCCTCTCTGTGTCAGTGAGAAGGACTTGGTAGTGTTCCCCCTCTCTGTGTCAGTGATAAGGAGTTGGTGGTATCCCCCTCTATGTGGCAGTGATAAGGACTTGGTAGTGTTTCCCCCTCTCTGTGGCAGAGATAAGGACTTGGTGGTATCCCCCTCTAAGTGGCAGTGATAAGGCCTTGGTAGTGTTCCCCCTCTCTGTGTCAGTGATAAGGACTTGGTAGTGTTTCCCCCTCTCTGTGGCAGAGATAAGGACTTGGTAGTGTTCCCCCCTCTCTGTGGTGGCGATAAGGACTTGGTAGTGTTCCCCCTCTCTGTGGTGGTGACAAGGACTTGGTAGTGTTCCCCCTCTCTGTGTCAGTGAGAAGGACTTGGTAGTGTTCCCCCGTCTCTGTGTCAGTGATAAGAACTTGGTGGTATCCCCCTCTATGTGGCAGTGATAAGGACTTGGTAGTGTTCCCCCTCTCTGTGGTGGTGATAAGGACTTGGTAGTGTTCCCCCGTCTCTGTGGTGGTGATAAGGACTTGGTGGTATCCCCCTCTCTGTGGCAGAGATAAGGACTTGGTAGTGTTTCCCCCTCTCTGTGGTGGTGATAAGGACTTGGTAGTGTTCCCCCCTCTCTGTGGTGGTGATAAGGACTTGGTAGTGTTTCCCCCTCTCTGTGGTGGTGATAAGGACTTGGTAGTGTTCCCCCCTCTCTGTGGCAGAGATAAGGACTTGGTAGTGTTCCCCCCTCTCTGTGTCAGGGATAAGGACTTGGTGGTATCCCCCTCTATGTGGCAGTGATAAGGACTTGGTAGTGTTCCCCCCTCTCTGTGGTGGCGATAAGGACTTGGTAGTGTTCCCCCCTCTCTGTGATGGTGATAAGGACTTGGTGGTATCCCCCTCTATGTGGCAGTGATAAGGACTTGGTAGTGTTTCCCCCTCTCTGTGGTGGTGATAAGGACTTGGTAGTGTTCCCCCCTCTCTGTGGTGGTGATAAGGACTTGGTAGTGTTCCCCCCTCTTTGTGGTGGTGATAAGGACTTGGTAGTGTTCCCCCGTCTCTGTGTCAGTGATAAGGACTTGGTAGTGTTTCCCCCTCTCTGTGGCAGAGATAAGGACTTGGTAGTGTTCCCCCCTATCTGTGGCAGTGATAAGGACCTGGTAGTGTTCCCCCTCTCTGTCTCAGTGATAAGGACCTGGTAGTGTTCCCCCCTCTCTGTGTCAGTGATAAGGACATGGTAGTCTTCCCCCCTCTCTGTGTCAGTGATAAGGACCTGGTAGTGTTCCCCCCTCTCTGTGTCAGTGATAAGGACATGGTAGTATTCCCCCCTCTCTGTGTCAGTGATAAGGACCTGGTAGTGTTCCCCCCTCTCTGTCTCAGTGATAAGGACATGGTAGTATTCCCCCCTCCCTGTGTCAGTGATAAGGACCTGGTAGTGTTCCCCCCTCTCTGTCTCAGTGATAAGGACATGGTAGTATTCCCCCCTCCCTGTGTCAGTGATAAGGACCTGGTAGTGTTCCCCCCTCTCTGTATCAGTGATAAGGACCTGGTAGTGTTCCCCCCTCTCTGTCTCAGTGATAAGGACTTGGTAGTGTTTCCCCCTTTCTGTGGCAGAGATAAGGACTTGGTAGTGTTCCCCCCTCTCTGTGGCAGACATAAGGACTTGGTAGTGTTCCCCCTCTCTGTGGCAACGTTAAGGACTTGGTAGTGTTCCCCCCTCTCTTTGGCAGCGATAAGGACTTGGTAGTATTCCCCCCTCTCTGTGTCAGCGATAAGCACTTGGTAGAATCCCCCCCTCTCTGTCTCTGTGATAAGGACTTGGTAGTATTCCCTTGTGTCTGTGTCAGTGATAAGGACTGGGTAGTATATTCCCCCTCTCTGTGGTGGTGATAAGGACTTGGTAGTGTTCCAACGTCTCTCTGGCAGTGATAAGGACTTGGTAGTGTTCTCCCGTCTCTGTGTCAGTAATAAGGACCTGGTAGTGTTCCCCCCTCTCTGTGG